>NC_092294.1:15970933-15993433 GCF_036320965.1 Panulirus ornatus
AAGGTCACACAGGCGTGGAGATGGGTGGGTGGGGGTAAAAAATCCGCCATTCGACATCATGCCAGGGAAAGGGAGGGAGGGTGGTGGGTGGTGGAGGGAGGGTGGGGGTGGGGGAGGGAGGGAGTTGGAGGGGGGAGGAGGTGGGGGAGTGGAGGGAGGGAGGTGGAGGAGGGAGTGGGGGTGGGGGAGGGAGGTGGGGGATGAAGGGGGTGGGGGAGTGGAAGGAGGTGAGGGAGGGAGGAAGGAAGGGGGTGGAGGGGTAGGTGGGTGGAGGAGGGAGTGGGGGTGGGGGAGGGAGGAGGGAGGTGGGGGATTGCAGGGAGGTGGGGGATGAGGGGGTGGGGGAGTGGAGGGAGGAAGTAGAGGGAGGGAGGGGGAGTGGAGGGAGGAGGTGGGGAGGGAGGGAGGTGGGGGAGTGGAGGGAGGGAGGAGGTGAGGAGGGAGGGGGTGGGGAAGTGGAGGGAGGGAGGGTGGGGAAGTGGAGGGAGGGAGGGTGGGGAAGTGGAGGGAGGAAGGGTGGGGAAGTGGAGGGAGGCAGGGTGGGGAAGTGGAGGGAGGCAGGGTGGGGAAGTGGAGGGAGGGAGGGTGGGGAAGTGGAGGGAGTGGAGGGAGGGGGAGGGGCAGGACACATGTAATGCAATCCTTTTTCAAAACCCTTAAGATAAGAAGTCCAATCTTAGAGTAATGTGTTTCTAACCTCTAATGCGCCTCTTCATTCAAAGTCCACACTGCTTTCTTTTTCTTTCTTTTCTTTCTTTCGAGTCTGTGAAATGGAGTTGGATTTTTTTCAACAGGGTTCGAATCCCGTCCATATTGAAGCAAGAACTTCTTTCGCTCCTCTGTCTCCTCTTCTTTCATTCCTGTGTCTCCTCTTCTTTCATTCCTGTGCCTCCTCTTCTTTCATCCTTGTGCCTCCTCTTCTTTCACTCCTTACCCCCTCTCTTCTTTCCCCCCTCTCTTCATTCACTCTTCCTCTCCCTTCTTTCACTCACCCCTCCCTTCTTTCACTCCTACCCCTCCCTTCTTTCACTCACCCTCCCTTCTTTCACTCACCCCTCCCTTCTTTCACTCCTACCCCTCCCTTCTTTCACTCACCCTCCCTTCTTTCACTCTTACCCCTCTCTTCTTTCACTCTTACCCCTCTCTTCTTTCACTCTTACCCCTCTCTTCTTTCACTCCTACCCCTCTCTTCTTTCACTCCCCCCACCTCCCTCTTCCTTCACTCCCTCCTTCCTTCAAGTCATCAGAAACCTTTAGCCTCAGCTAAATCAGCTAAGGCTTAGTAATCAGCTAAGGCAGCCTCGCCTCAGCTAAATCAGCTAAGGCTTAGTGATCAGCTAAGGCAGCCTCGCCTCAGCTAAATCAGCTAAGGCTTAGTAATCAGCTAAGACAGCCTAGCCTCAGCTAAATCAGCTAAGGCTTAGTAATCAGCAAAGACAGCCTAGCCTCAGCTAAATCAGCTAAGGCTTAGTAATCAGCTAAGACAGCCTAGCCTCAGCTAAATCAGCTATGGCTTAGTAATCAGCTAAGACAGCCTAGCCTCAGCTAAATCAGCTAAGGCTTAGTAATCAGCTAAGACAGCCTAGCCTCAGCTAAATCAGCTAAGGCTTAGTAATAAGCTAAGGCAGCCTAGCCTCAGCTAAATCAGCTAAGGCAGCCTAGCCTCAGCTAAGTATAACTGGGTGTCAGCTATAATTACCGCTGGACAGCTAAGATTCACCGCGTCAGCTATAAGTCATAGCGAGTCAGCTAAAAAAAAAGCTATCAATAGAGCTAAGCTTTATAAAGTCAAGCTTAGCTAAGCTAATACAGTCATGCTTAAGTCAAGCTTAGCTAAGCTAATAAAGTCAAGCTTAAGTCAAAGCTTAGCTAAGCTAATAAAGTCATGCTTAAGTCAAGCTTAGCTAAGCTAATAAACTCTAAACTCAAGCTTAGCTAAGCTAATAAAGTCATGCTTAAGTAAAGCTTAGCTAAGCTAATAGTCATGCTTAAGTCAAGCTTAGCTAAGCTAATAGTCATGCTTAAGTCAAGCTTAGCTAAGCTAATAAACTCTAAAGTCAAGCTTAGCTAAGCTAATAAAGTCATGCTTAACTCAAGCTCAGCTAAGCTAATAAACTCATGCTTAAGTCAAGCTTAGCCAAGCTAATAAACTCTAAAGTCAAGCTTAGCTAAGCTAATAAACTCATACTTAAGTCAAGCTTAGCTAAGCTAATAAACTCTAAAGTCAAGCTTAGCTAAGCTAATAAAGTCATGCTTAAGTAAAGCTTAGCTAAGCTAATAGTCATGCTTAAGTCAAGCTTAGCTAAGCTAATAAACTCTAAAGTCAAGCTTAGCTAAGCTAATAAACTCATGCTTAAGTAAAGCTTAGCTAAGCTAATAGTCATGCTTAAGTCAAGCTTAGCTAAGCTAATAAACTCTAAAGTCAAGCTTAGCTAAGCTAATAAACTCATGCTTAAGTCAAGCTTAGCCAAGCTAATAAACTCTAAAGTCAAGCTTAGCTAAGCTAATAAACTCATGCTTAAGTAAAGCTTAGCTAAGCTAATAAACTCTAAAGTCAAGCTTAGCTAAGCTAATAAACTCATGCTTAAGTAAAGCTCAGCTAAGCTAATAAACTCATGCTTAAGTCAAGCTTAGCCAAGCTAATAAACTCTAAAGTCAAGCTTAGCTAAGCTAATAAACTCATGCTTAAGTAAAGCTTAGCTAAGCTAATAAACTCTAAAGTCAAGCTTAGCTAAGCTAATAAACTCATGCTTAAGTAAAGCTCAGCTAAGCTAATAAACTCATGCTTAAGTCAAGCTTAGCTAAGCTAATAAACTCATGCTTAAGTAAAGCTCAGCTAAGCTAATAAACTCATGCTTAAGTCAAGCTTAGCCAAGCTAATAAACTCTAAAGTCAAGCTTAGCTAAGCTAATAAACTCTAAAGTCAAGCTTAGCTAAGCTAATAAACTCTAAAGTCAAGCTTAGCTAAGCTAATAAACTCTAAAGTCAAGCTTAGCTAAGCTAATAAATTCATGCTTAAGTCAAGCTTAGCTAAGCTAATAAACTCATGCTTAAGTCAAGCTTAGCTAAGCTAATAAACTCTAAAGTCAAGCTTAGCTAAGCTAATAAACTCATGCTTAAGTCAAGCTTAGCTAAGCTAATAAACTCTAAAGTCAAGCTTAGCTTAGCTAATAAACTCATGCTTAAGCTTAGATCACGGCGGTTTAAGCGCTTGAGAATGAAGGCAGTGATTATCCAGTTATCCGGGGGGGGGGGGATTATCCAAAGCTTAACCCACGAGTCAAGCTTGAATTATCTGGGGCGAGATAAATAAAACTTTTGAGCGAGACTTTTCGAACTTTATATAGTTTTCTCACTAGGGTATCGTAACGTATCGATCAGTGAACGGAGAGAAATGACATTAAAGAATAATATAAGAATATAAAACTCATGAACACAAGATTAATATATATATATAATACATATATATATATATATATATATAAAATATATATATACGATATACCATTGCTGTAAGACGTGGGAGGTGCAAAGGATGGAGAGGAAAGGCAATGTAACATCCTCTATAGACACTCCGTAACTACTGTCTTGAGCCGGCATCGCCGAGCTACTTATACTCCCAGGCCGCGCTGCCAGCCGCATAACCAACTTCCACAAACTCCAAACTTCGACAAGTCCAAACAATATATCCTTGTTAACTGCTCCGGGGTAAGTGTAATGGCACTAACTTTCACCATGGAAGGTGCAAATAAACACGCGAGATCAGAGGTATAGGTACAGAATACACGTAAGAGTCAGGTAGCCATACTGGGCCCAAGACACGTACCGTAATGTCTTTAAATGTTTACACACATCAATTTCCTTTTTAGGTTTTTTGGAGACAACACGTGGCAATTTTGGAGACAACACGTGGCAATATACATTTGAACGTGCGAGAGAAAATCTTAATCATTTTGTTCATCTGATCTCACAATCGTGTTCAGCATGGGAAGTAGGTGTTATCAATAATAATAATAATAATAATAATAATAATAATAATAATAATAATAATAGATAATAATAATAATAATAATAATGATAATAATAATAATAATGATAATAATAATAATAATAATAATAATAATAATAATAATATAACAAGCGTATGAATATTAATCATTAGTATAATTACATTAATAATAATAATAATAATAATAATAATAATGATAATAATAATAATAATAATTTACCTTCAACTTATTGGCAAAAAACTGATAATCTATTGGTGGGACAATTGGCTCTGAAAATTCATCTGTTCTCTATATAACCCAAAGAGTAGAGCGTATATATAGATATACATATGTAGATATACATATATGTAGATATACATATTTAATTACTATGTGATTACCATTTATGCGTTCCCGTCTCTTAACCCTGCATATATATATATATATATATATATATATATATATATATATATATATATATATATATATATATATATATATATATATATATATAAGTACACGCGGAACATAAAGGACCTTTACACCTTCAGAGTTAAACAATATGACACGGAGACGAAAAAGTCTGAGAACATACCATCTTGTACGAGTTACCGAGTGATCCTTGAGAGACCTATCGTTCACTGGTGCCAAGACTGTTTCTTGTGCCAGTGTAAAACGTGCCTACAATCGTATGTGTATGTGTGTGTGTGTGTGTGTGTGTGTGTGTGTGTGTGATCCTAGCCTGAAACGCGTCTGGGTCCTGTACGGCTATGGTTACAAACGACCCTGACCTGTGATTGCACTGCTGGCATGCGAAACACTCCAGGTGGTACACGTTATTTCTGGCCCTCATCACCATCTCGAAGGCTGGGATGACCTTGGAACAAGCAGAGCAGTAGCCCGTTGTCCCAAACAACCTGTTGAGGGGGTCAAGGTCAAGGTAGGTCAGGTCAGGTTCACTGAGAAAGCTTGTGTGACCTCCCTCTGAGGTCACGTATACTCTTAAAAGGTCATGTGTTGTTCCCAGGTCACCCAGGAAGGTCATGTAAGCCAAACTTAATCAGTTACTGAGGTCAAGGAGGCTGCAAAAAGGTCATGTGAACCAGAGGTTCAAGGTCACATCTCTGAGGTCAGGTATACTCTTAAAAGGTCATGTGAACCAGAGGTTCAAGGTCAGGCAAGGGTCAGGTCAGGTCAGGGACTGTACACCCAAAGTTACTACAATATTAATGGGTTTAATTATGTCAGGTCATTTAAGTTCAGGTCACCCTGGTGCATAACCCGTCATTAAGCAACAGATTCTAAGAACCATTAATTGAGAAAATTAATATTTAAGTTACAATTGAAAAAAAAAAAATTTACATGCACTAAATTTATCAAATTTGGTATATGACCAAAATGTAATTTTTATTTCAAGAACACTTGAAGTATTAACCATACCATCATCTTGATTATGACACGTAAATAAATGCATTAAACCATACCACCATCTTGATTATGACACGTAAATAAATGCATTAACCATACCACCATCTTGATTATGACACGTAAATAAATGCATTAACCATACCACCATCTTGATTATGACACGTAAATAAATGCATTAACCATACCACCATCTTGATTATGACACGTAAATAAATGCATTAACCATACCACCATCTTGATTATGACACGTAAATAAATGCATTAACCATACCACCATCTTGATTATGACACGTAAATAAATGCATTAACCATACCACCATCTTGATTATGACACGTAAACAAATGCATTAACCATACCACCATCTTGATTATGACACGTAAATAAATGCATTAACCATACCACCATCTTGATCATGACACGTAAATAAATGCATTAACCATACCACCATCTTGATTATGACACGTAAACAAATGCATTAAATATTTTCTAAATACAGAATTCTTTAGTCTTATTTTACTAATAGTGAAATTTTGGGGTTTTCCTGTATAACTGTTGAGTTATTACTTCATATGAAACGAAGGAAGAACTTGAGAACCATCGAACACGAAGTGAAGGGAACACACAAACCACCTGAAGGGTTGTAATTGGCTTCCGAGGCCAAATGAGGATCATCGAAGTCCCCCTTCACCAAGAGGAACATCGAAGTCCTCCTTCACCAAGAGGAACATCGAAGTCCTCCTTCACCAAGAGGAACATCGAAGTCCTCCTTCACCAAGAGGAACATCGAAGTCCTCCTTCACCAAGAGGAACATCGAAGTCCTCCTTCACCAAGAGGATCATCGAAGTCCTCCTTCACCAAGAGGAACATCGAAGTCCTCCTTCACCAAGAGGAACATCGAAGTCCTCCTTCACCAAGAGGATCATCGAAGTCCTCCTTCACCAAGAGGAACATCGAAGTCCTCCTTCACCAAGAGGATCATCGAAGTCCTCCTTCACCAAGAGGATCATCGAAGTCCTCCTTCACCAAGAGGAACATCGAAGTCCTCCTTCACCAAGAGGATCATCGAAGTCCTCCTTCACCAAGAGGATCATCGAAGTCCTCCTTCACCAAGAGGAACATCGAAGTCCTCCTTCACCAAGAGGAACATCGAAGTCCTCCTTCACCAAGAGGATCATCGAAGTCCTCCTTCACCAAGAGGAACATCGAAGTCCTCCTTCACCAAGAGGATCATCGAAGTCCTCCTTCACCAAGAGGAAAATCGAAGTCCACCTTCACCAAGAGGAACATCGAAGTCCTCCTTCACCAAGAGGATCATCGAAGTCCTCCTTCACCAAGAGGAACATCGAAGTCCTCCTTCATCAAGAGGAACATCGAACTCCTCCTTCATCAAGAGGAACATCGAAGTCTCCCTTCATCAAGAGGAACATCGAAGTCCACCTTCACTAAGAGGATCATCGAAGTCCACCTTCACCAAGAGGAACATCGAAGTCCTCCTTCGCCAAGAGGAACATCGAAGTCCTCCTTCACCAAGAGGTACATCGAAGTCAGGTCTCTCACCTCAGGTAATCCCTCCTGCAGAGGATCAGATTCCCCTTCGTGAAGAGCGTCGAACCCACTTCTCCGAGCCGACAGTCACAGCAGCCACACTTCAGGCAGTCCTCGTGCCAGTACATCTCCAGCGCCTTCAGCAGGTACCTGAAGGAGGCGGTGAAGAAGGAGCTGAAGAAGGAGTTGAAGATTTTTTTTGGGGGGTGTTGACTCCTCTCATGACGTGAAAGGGGAAGCTGGTGGCCTACTTGGGTGTGTGTGTGTGTGTTCTATAGGTACCTGAAGGAGGCGGTGAAGAAGGAGCTGAAGAAGGTCAAGATTTTTTTTTTGGGGTGTGGTGTTGTCGACTCTCGCGACGACAAAGGGAAGCAGGTGGCCTACTTGGGTGTGTGTGTGTGTGTGTGTGTTCTATAGGTACCTGAAGGAGGCGGTGAAGAGGGAGCTGAAGGAGGCGGTGAAGAAGGAGCTGAAGAAGGAGGTGAAGATTTCTTTTGTGTGGGTGGTGTATTGTTGACGTCTCGCGACGAGAGAAAGGGAAGCGGGTGGCCTGCTTGGGTGTGTGTGTGTGTGTGTGTGTGATCTATTCGGTCAACCTCCAAGAGGACGATGGTTCGAGCCCTAGGGACACGACGGGACGACCCTTCTGACTGAGTGACTGACTGACTCCACCCCCCTCACAACGACCCCTGGGGTGAGTGAAAGGACGTACGACCGATCCCTCACAAGTACGACTTCTTCAACAAGACGGGACGAGTTGGTTGGTACGACGACGCGACCCTAAACACCTGGTCACTGTGGCCAAGGGTCGTACCGTCGTGGCCAAGGGTCGTACCGTCGTGGCCAAGGATCGTACCGTCGTGTTCAAGGGTCGTACCGTCGTGGCCAAGGGTCGTACCGTCGTGCTCAAGGATCGTACCGTCGTGCTCAAGGGTCGTACCGTCGTGCTCAAGGGTCGTACCATCGTGCTCAAGGGTCGTACCGTCGTGCTCGAGGGGTAGTAACGTCGTGCTCAAGGATCGTACCGTCGTGCTCAAGGATCGTACCGTCGTGCTCAAGGGTCGTACCGTCGTGCTCAAGGGTCATACCGTCGTGCTCAAGGGTCGTACCGTCGTGCTCAAGGATCGTACCGTCGTGTGCTCAAGGGTCGTACCGTCGTGCTCAAGGGTCGTACCGTCGTGCTCAAGGTTCGTGCACCGTCGTGCTCAAGGGTCGTACCGTCGTGCTCAAGGGTCGTAACTGGGTTAAATCACCCAGTTAAATTACCCAAATGATATAATCAGGTAAAAACAAACAGACACCAATTGTTACGTTAACTACCACTACTTAAATATTAAACAGCAATTGTAGGTTATGACCCTTAGGGTCAAGGGGTTGTGGGTTAAGACACTTATCGTTGTGGGGTTGTTAGGGCTTAAACTTAAGTCCCTTACTTAAGATTTTGGGGATTTTAGGGCTTAAACTTAAGTCCCTTACTTAAGATTTTGGGGATTTTAGGGCTTAAAGACCTTTAAGATTTTGGGGATTTTAGGGCTTAAAGACCTTTAAGATTTTGGGGATTTTAAGGCTTAAACTTAAGACCCTTAAGATTTTGGGGATTTTAGGGCTTAAACTTAAGGCCTTTAAGATTTTGGGGATTTTAGGGCTTAAACTTAAGACCCTTAAGATTTTGGGGGATTTTAGGGCTAAGGGTTACGTCCCTTACAATTGAGGGGTTATTAAGGTTGTAAGCTAATTCCCTTAGAATTTAGGGATTTTAGGGTTGTAAGTTAATTTCCTATTAACTAAGGGCAGAGGTGTTGTCAGGGTTGTTATTTCTCTTGGGGTCAATGGGTAGTTAAGGGTTGTTGAACTCTCGAAGGGTCAAAGGGTTGTTAGGGGTCGTCCAATCCCTAAGGGTCGAGAGGTCGTGAGAGGTCAGCAAGTCCCTAATGATCGACGGGTTGTTAGGCGTGGCAGGTCAAGTCCCTAACGATCGAAGGGTTGTTAGGCATGGTAGGTCAAGTCCCTAATGATCGAAGGGGTTGTTAGGCGTGGCAGGTCAAGTCCCTAACGATCGAGTGGCTGTTAGGCGTGGCAGCTCAAGTCCCTAATGATCGAAAGGGTTGTTAGGCGTGGCAGGTCAAGTCCCAAATGATCGAAGCGGGCTGTTAGGCATGGCAGGTCAAGTCCCTAATGATCGTAAGGGTTGTTAGGCGTGGCAGGTCAAGTCCCTAACGATCGAAGGGGCTGTTAGACGTGGCAGGTCAAGTCCCTAATGATCGAAAGGGTTGTTAGGCGTGGCAGGTCAAGTCCCTAACGATCGAAGGGGCTGTTAGACGTGGCAGGTCAAGTCCCTAATGATCGAAGGGTTGTTAGGCATGGCAGCTCAAGTCCCTAACGATCGAGTGGCTGTTAGACCTGGCAGGTCAAGTCCCTAACGATCGAATGGGGCTGTTAGACCTGGCAGCTCAAGTCCCTAACGATCGAAAGGGTTGTTAGGCGTGGCAGGTCAAGTCCCTAGTGATCGAGGGGTTGTTAGCCGTGGCAGGTCAAGTCCCTAACGATCGAAGGGGCTGTTAGACGTGGCAGGTCAAGTCCCTAATGATCGAAGGGTTGTTAGGCGTGGCAGGTCAAGTCCCTAATGATCGAAGGGGTTGTTAGGCGTGGCAGGTCAAGTCCCTAACGATCGAAGGGGCTGTTAGACGTGGCAGGTCAAGTCCCTAATGATCGAAGGGTTGTTAGGCGTGGCAGGTCAAGTCCCTAACGATCGAAGGGTTGTTAGACCTGGCAGCTCAAGTCCCTAACGATCGAAAGGGGGCTGGTTAGGCATAGCAGCAGCTCAAAGTCCAAAATAACCCCCCAAAGAGAGAGAGGAGAGGGCCAGTTCGCATCTCAAACCTACAAAAGACCCAATGAGAGAAAGGGGGTCAAAGGGGGTCGTTAGGGTGGGGCTAACCACCCCATTCCATCTCACCTGTCGTTAATGCGTTTTCCACAGCCGGCACAATCTTGGGGGCTGGTGTTTCGCTCGGTTTCAGTCACTGGTTTCATGGTCATCTGTGTGGGGGGAACGAGGCGAGGTCAAAAACGAGGCGAGGTCAAAAACACACAGGGGTTAGAAGAGCGAGGTCAAAAACACACAGGGGTTAGAAGAGCGAGGTCAAAAACACACAGGGGGTTAGAAGAGCGAGGTCAAAAACACACAGGGGGTTAGAAGAGCGAGGTCAAAAACACACAGGGGTTAGAGGAGCGAGGTCAAAAACACACAGGGGTTAGAAGAGCGAGGTCAAAAACACACAGGGGTTAGAAGAGCGAGGTCAAAAACACACTGGGGTTAGAAGAGCGAGGTCAAAAACACACAGGGGTTAGAATAGCGAGGTCAAAAACACACAGGGGGTTAGAAGAGCGAGGTCAAAAACACACAGGGGGTTAGAAGAGCGAGGTCAAAAACACACAGGGGGCTAAAAGAGCGAGGTCAAAAACACACAGGGGGTTAGAAGAGCGAGGTCAAAAACACACAGGGGGTTAGAAGAGCGAGGTCAAAAACACACAGGGGGTTAGAAGAGCGAGGTCAAAAACACACAGGGGTTAGAAGAGCGAGGTCAAAAACACACAGGGGTTAGAAGAGCGAGGTCAAAAACACACAGGGGTTAGAAGAGCGAGGTCAAAAACACACAGGGGTTAGAAGAGCGAGGTCAAAAACACACAGGGGTTAGAAGAGCGAGGTCAAAAACACACAAGGGTTAGAAGAGCGAGGTCAAAAACACACAGGGGTTAGAAGAGCGAGGTCAAAAACACACAAGGGTTAGAAGAGCGAGGTCAAAAACACACAGGGGTTAGAAGAGCGAGGTCAAAAACACACAGGGGTTAGAAGAGCGAGGTCAAAAACACACAGGGGTTAGAAGAGCGAGGTCAAAAACACACAGGGGTTAGAAGAGCGAGGTCAAAAACACACAGGGGTTAGAATAGCGAGGTCAAAAACACACAGGGGTTAGAAGAGCGAGGTCAAAAACACACAGGGGTTAGAAGAGCGAGGTCAAAAACACACAGGGGTTAGAAGAGCGAGGTCAAAAACAAAGGAATTGTCACTGGATAAATTACTATGTCTTATATATAAGTTACTTTATCTATCGACCCACCAAAAAAAAATATGATAGATAATTGACAGGAATAAATATTATGTCAACAAAAATAATCTGATAATAATAATTACAATAATAAATCACTGTATTAATAATAATAATAATAATAATTATAGTCATTATTATTATTATTATTATTATTATTATTATTATCAATATTATCATTATTATTATAATAATCACTATAATAATGATAATAATAATAATAATAATAATAATAATAATGATAATAATAATAACATTAATAATAACCTCAAGCGGGCGGAGTACGGCAACACCACATTAATCTCAAAACCTTACGTCATCTAATTCAAAAACCAATCCCAAACCAATCAAAAAATACCTAAGATTAAGAAAAAATTTGGCAAATACCTCCTAAGTCAAACATCCACATACTTCTAATATATATATATATATATATATATATATATATATATATATATATATATATATATATATATATATATATTCCTATGAGTCCACGGGGAAAATGAAACACGTAAAAGTTCCCAAGTGCACTTTCGTGTAATAATCACATCACACACACACACACACACACACACACACACACACACATATATATATATATATATATATATATATATATATATATATATATATATATATATATATATATATATTAGCCTTTTTGAGAACATGATAAAAATGGCTTCGCCGTTTCTCAAAAATGTCAAAATACACCGAATGGGGTCAACCCCCCCCTCCCCCCTCAAAAAAAAGGAGAAAAAAACATATAAATAAAAAAATATACAATGAAAAAAATTTCATTTGAATATGGTACTGAGCCGGTGTGACCTCAAACCCAAAAATAATGTTTTTATATACACACCAAGATTTTGTAGGACACATACACACACACACCAGCCATCATCTGGTCTACATGTATAATAATAATAATAATAATAATAATAATAATAATAACAATAATAATAATAATAATAATAATTATTATTATTATTATTATTATTAATGATTATTATTAGAAGGAACAGAGAAGGGGGCCAGGTGAGGATATTCCCTCAAAGGCCCAGTCCTCTGTTCTTAGCGCTACCTCGCTAATGCGGGAAATGGCGAATAGTATGAAAGAAAAGAAAGAAAATAATAATAATAATAATAATAATAATAATAATAATAATAATAATAATAATAATAGCCATTATCATTATTATTATCATTATTATTATCAGTTATTATTATTATTATTATTATTATTATTATTATTATTATTATTAAGAAATTGAAATAGTTTCCTGGCGCTACCTCGCTGACGCGGAAGACGGCGATCTAGTATAATAATAATAATAATAATAATAATAATAATAATAAGAATGAATAATAATACGAAGAAATAATAATAATAATAATAATAATAATAATAATAATAATAATAATAATAATAAGAATGAATAATAATAATACGAAGAAGAAATAATAATAATAATAATAATAATAAAAATAATAATAATAATAATAATAATAATAATAATAATAATAATAATAAAAATAATAATAAAAATGAATAATAATAATACGAAGAAGAAATAATAATAATAATAATAATAATAATAATAATCCCGTGTTTCTTGTTTTTTGAAAATCAATAAATAATAAATGAATTTATATATACCATCAAGTTGAAAGCGTTCAACGAGAGGGTTGTGTTCTAATGTTTAACGACAGGTTGATCGTCCGCTCAACGACGCATTAATCTACCGCTCAACGACGCATTAATCTACCGCTCAACGACGCATTAATCTACCGCTCAATGACGCATTAATCTACCGCTCAACGACGCATTAATCTACCGCTCACCGACGCATTAATCTACCGCTCAACGACGCATTAATCTACCGCTCAACGACGCATTAATCTACCGCTCAACGACGCATTAATCTACCGCTCAACGAAGAATGAATCCACCGCTCAAAGGCGCATTGGCCTGCCGCTCAACGACGCATTAGCCTGCCGCTCAACGACGCATTAATCTACCGCTCAACGAAGAATGAATCTACCGCTCAACGACGCATTAGCCTGCCGCTCAACGACGCATTAATCTACCGCTCAACGACGCATTAATCTACCGCTCAACGACGCATTAATCTACCGCTCAACGAAGAATGAATCCACCGCTCAACGACGCATTAGCCTGCCGCTCAACGACGCATTAATCTACCGCTCAACGACGCATTAATCTACCGCTCAACGACGCATTAATCTACCGCTCAACGACGCATTAATCTACCGCTCAACGACGAATAAATCTACCGCTCAACGACGCATTAGCCTACCGCTCAACGACACACGAATCTACCGCTCAACGACGAATGAATCTACCGCTCAACGACGAATGAATCTACCGCTCAACGAAGAATGAATCTACCGCTCAACGACGCAGTAATCTACCGCTCAACGACGCATTAATCTACCGCTCAACGAAGAATGAATCTACCGCTCAACGACGCATTAGCCTACCGCTCAACGACACATGAATCTACCGCTCAACGACGAATGAATCTACCGCTCAACGACGCATTAATCTACCGCTCAACGAAGCATAAATCCACCGCTCAACGAAGCATGAATCTACCGCTCAACGACGCATCAGGTCGATCCGTCCACAACGCGTGCATCGAGCGTTTAACGAAGCACCAACCCCCCCCCCCAACCTTCCCAGTGTTCAACGACACAGAAATTCGTACCGTTCGACCAATCCATGTAATCCAATGTACATTCGACTACAGCATTGATCACCGTTAATCGCGTGGGGGGGGGGGGGGGGGCGGGCGCGTGCGCCCGCCCGCCCCGCCACACACACACCGTATGAAGTCGGCCGACCGACCCGACCCACCCCGACCACACACACACACACACACACACACACACACACACACAGACCTCATCTCGTGAGGCCAAAGGGGGGAGGGGGTCTTCTACATGGGGGGGAGTAGGGAGGGGGAGGGGGGTCTTCTACATGGGGGGGGAGTAGGGAGGGAGGGGGGTCTTCTACATGGGGGGGGGGTGGTTCACACACAGACCCCCCTCCTCCTCTCCCCCCCCTCTCTCCCCTCGTGAGGACGTACCTCACAGTGAACGCGATATATGCGGTAACTCACGGACCATAGGAAGGGGGGTGGGGTGGTCTCTTTAGAGGAATTAGAAGACCCTATAGCCCAACAGGCCCCCCCACACACCCCCTCCCTTCCTTCCCCCACAACACGCCTTTTCGGGGTTGCCCCACAGACCAGAGGGGAAAGGGGGAGGGGTCTTTTAGAGAAATTATAAGACCCTAAAGACCCCCCCCGGGGGAGGGTCTTTTAGAGAAATTATAAGACCCTAAAGACCCCCCAGGGGGGGTCTTTTAGAGAAATTATAAGACCCTAAAGACCCCCCAGGGGGAGGGGTCTTTTAGAGAAATTATAAGACCCTAAAGACCCCCCCAGGGGGGGTCTTTTAGAGAAATCATAAGACCCTAAAGGACCCCCAACACAACACTACTTTTGGGGGGTTAGTCACAGACCAAAGGGGGTCTTTTTAGAGAAACCATAGAAACCATAAGACCCTATAAACCCCTTCTAACACAAATTTTAGGAGGTTACCCACAGACCTGAGAGAGAGGGGGGCAGAGGGGGGGAGGTCTTTTGACAAATCATAAGACTCCAAAGACCACCCCACAACACTCCTTTTGGAAGGTCTTAGGAGAAATAGGAAAGACCCTATACCCGGCTTTCCCCCCCCCCCCCCACCCCCACAACACTACTTTTTATGGAGGGGGCGAGGTTCTCTCGACCCCCCCACACACCCCACCACACACCCCCACACACACACCCCACACACTCCCCCCACACACACCCCATCACACACCCCACCCTCCCACACACATCCCATCACACTCCCCCCCACACACACACCCCACCACACACACCCCACCACACACACACCCCACCACACACCCCACCACACACACACCCCCACACACACACCCTACCCCACACACACTCCACCCCCCCACACACACACCCCACCCCCACACACACACCCCACACACACCCCACCACACACACCCCCCACACACACACACACACCCACACACCCCACCATCGCCTTACTATCTAAACGTCGAAGACTTATCACCCAAAAGTTCCAAGTGTCTTGGGAGAGGTGTGCGTGGGGGTGTGGGGTTCGTTGGGTGGGGTTCGTTAGGTGGGGTTCGCTGTGTGGGGTTCGCTGGGTGGGGTCCGTTGGGTGGGCTGGTGAGTCGGGTTCGTTAGGTGGGGTTCGTTGGGTAGGGTTCGTTGGGTGGGGTTCGTTGGGTGGGGTGGTGAGTAGGATTCGTTGGGTGGGGTTCGTTGGGTGGGGTCCGTTAGGTGAGGTGGTGAGTAGGGTTCGTTGGGTGGTGGGTTCGCCGGGTCCGTTAGGTAGGGTTCGTTAGGTGGGGTCCGTTAGGTAGGGTCCGTTGGGTAGGGTTCGTTAGGTGGGGTCCGTAAGGTGGGGTTCGCTAGGTGAGGTGGTGAGTAGGGTTCGTTGGGTGGTGGGTTCGCCGGGTCCGTTAGGTTAGGTTAGGTGGGGTCCGTTAGGTAGGGTCCGTTGGTTGGTGGGGTGGTTCGTTGGGTGGTGGTGGTGGTCCGAAACCAGCAGCTGCCAAACTTAAGTTATTCATAACCCCCCCTCCTCAACCCCTTACCCACCCCCTCCTCAACCCCTCACCCACCCCCTCCTCAACCCCTCACCCACCCCCTCCTCAACCCCTCACCCACCCCCTCCTCAACCCCTCACCTACCCCCTCCTCAAACCCTCACCCACCCCCTCCTCAACCCCTCACCCACCCCCTCCTCAACCCCTCACCCACCCCCTCCTCAACCCCTCACCCACCCCCTCCTCAACCCCTCACCCACCCCCTCCTCAACCCCTCACCCCCAACCCCTTTATCATGCCACGTCAAACAGCTCATGACTTCGATTTATGCGTTATTATGTATGATATTTGCTCTAGAAACCCCCCCCCCCCACACACTAACCCCCTCCACAAACCCCCTCCACAAACCCCCTTCCAGAGTCGTGTGTTACATATAAACATTACCAGATATGTCAGAAAAGAATATGTAATGGACTTCAATAAAGCAGTGAGTGGCTGGTCCGCGCGTTTTCTTTTCATTATTTTTTTGTTCGTTTTTAATCAACTTAAAAGCCACAGAAAACGCAGAAATTACATAGTACAAGATCATATATATATAAAGATATACCACGGATCTTTATATATATATATATATTCCTATGAGTCCACGGGGAAAATAAAACACGAAAAGTTCCCAAGTGCACTTTCGTGTCATAATCACATCATCTTGTGTCTCCCCTGATGATGTGATTATTACACGAAAGTGCACTTGGGAACTTTTCGTGTTTCATTTTCCCCGTGGACTCACAGGAAAAAATATATATATATATATATATATATATATATATATATATATATATATATATACATCATGGACCTTATATACATATAGATATAGATATATCAGGGATCATATATACATAATAGATATATCACACAGGTTTAGCGGAGAGTGAAAAAGTAATGTAATCTGAAAATGGGGATTGGGTGAATTCATGTAATTATGAAAAAGGCATTTTTTTTTTAATTTAATTTAAATTCTGCAAACGTGCGTTTTTCGTGGAGGCAGTTTATAATTTTTGGTAGTGATTTCGTGACATTAAATTTTAATTTTGATTTTCTGTAGTGATTTTGTGACATTAATTTTGATTCTAATTTTTGTAGTGATTTCGTGATATCAATTTCAATTTTCGTAGTGATTTCGTGACATTAATTTTGATTCTAATTCTTGTAGTGATTTCGTGACATTAATTTTAATTCTAAATTTTGTCGTGATTTCGTGATATTAATTTTTATTTTTATAGTGATTTCGTGATATTAATTTTTATTTTTGTAGTGATTTCGTGACATTAATTTTAATTCTAATTTTTGTAGTGATTTCGTGACATTAATTTTAATTCTAATTTTTGTAGTGATTTCGTGATATCAATTTCAATTTTCGTAGTGATTTCGTGACTTTAATTTTGATTCTAATTCTTGTAGTAATTTCGTGACATTAATTTTAATTCTAAATTTTGTAGTGATTTCGTGATATTAATTTTTATTTTTGTAGTGATTTCGTGACATTAATTTTACTTCTTGTAGTGATTTCGTGACATTAATTCTAATTTTTGTAGTGATTTCGTGACATTAATTCTAATTCTAATTTTTGTAGTGATTTCGTGACATTAATTCTAATTCTATTTTTTGTAGTGATTTCGCGACATTAATTCTAATTCTAATTTTTGTAGTGATTTCGTGACATTAATATATATTTTTTTTCTCGGGTCGTGTATAATCATTTCTCTCTCTCTCTCTCTCTCTCTCTCTCTCTCTCTCTCTCTCTGTCAACACAGACGCGGGTCACGCGACGGGAAATGTGGAGCTGTAAGACAGGGTGTGTGTGTGTGTGTGTGTGTGTGTGTGTGTGTGTGTGTGTGTGTGTGGGTGTGTGTGTGGGTGTGTGTGTGTGTGTGTGTGTGTGTGTGTGTGTGTGTGTGTGTGTGTGGGTGTGTGCGTGTGTGTGTGTGTGGCTCGCGTGCGCGCGGACAGAGCGGGGTTATCTGTCTCAATAGACCGAGACAGAAGGGCCGATATTGTCTATAAAAAACAGACAGACGGCCCGATACTGTCTATAAACACAGACAGAAGGCCCGCCAAAAAAACGCATTTTTGCTCTTACCCTATAAAACGTAAAACCACTCTTCCCCCCCCCCTGCCCGAAATACAACGCACCCTAGCTCTGTCCGATACCAAGCACTCTTGCTCTTACCCTATCACGTAAAACACCCTCTCTCCCCCACCCACCCTGACCGTCTCAACGCACCCCTTAGCCTCAAATCCGACCAAAACCACTCTTGCTCTTACCCTACCCAATGTTTAAAAACCCTTCCCCACCCACCCTGTCCGTACTACAACGCTCTACCCCTATCCGTACCAAAACACACTCTTCTCTTACCCTTATCAACGTAAAACACACTCTTCCCATCCCTGCCGTAATACAACGAAACTCAAAGCCTCTATCCGTACCAAAACACACTCTCTACCCTATCAAACGGTAAACACATCTTCCCACCCTGCCCGGGGGTAATACAACGCACTTGCCTCTATCCGTACCAAAACCACTCTTCTCTTACCCTATCAATGTAAAACACACTCTCCCCCACCCACCCTGTCCGTAACAACGCCTCTAGCCTCTGTCCGTACCAAAAACCCCCCAAAAACACCCCCCAAAAGCGTCGTTCCCTTACCCAAACCCCTTAATTCACACTCTTCCCCCACCCACCCTGTCCGTAACACAAAGGGACTCTAAGCTCTGTCCGTACAAACACATTTCTTTCCTCTTACCCTATCAACGTAAAACACATTTCTAACCCCCACCCACCCTGCCCGTAATACAACGCACCTAGCTCTGTCCGTACCAAACGCACTCTTGCTCTTACCCTATCAACGCAAAACACACTCTTCCCCCACCCGACACACCTCCACCACCCCCCCTGTCCGTAACTACAACGCACTCTAGCCTCTATCCGTACCAAAACGCACTCTTGCTCTTACCCTATCAACGTAAAACACACTCTTCCCCCACCCTGACCGTAATACAACGCACCCTAGCTACTGTCCGTACTACAACGCACTCTGCCTCTTACCCTATCAACGTAAAACACACTCTTCCCCCACCCTGACACACTCTTCACCACCCGCCCCTGTCCGTACTACAACGCACTCTAGCCTCTGTCCGTACCAAAACGCACTCTTGCTCTTACCCTATCAACGTAAAACACACTCTTCCCCCACCCTGACACACTCTTCACCACCCGCCCCTGTCCGTACTACAACGCACTCTAGCCTCTATCCGTACCAAAACACACTCTTCCTCTTACCCTATCAACGTAAAACACACTCTTCCCCCACCCTGACCGTAATACAACGCACCCTAGCTACTGTCCGTACTACAACGCACTCTGCCTCTTACCCTATCAACGTAAAACACACTCTTCCCCCACCCATCCCTGTCCGTAATACAACGCACTCAAGCCTCTGTCCGTACCAAAACACACTCTTCCTCTTACCCTATCAATGTAAAACACACTCTTCCCCCACCCACCCTGACCGTAATACAACGCACTCTAGCCTCTATCCGTACCAAAACGCACTCTTGCTCTTACCCTATCAACGTAAAACACACTCTTCCCCCCCGCACCCTGTCCGTAATACAACGCACTCTAACCTCTATCCGTACCAAAACGCACTCTTCCTCTTACCCTATCAACGTAAAACACACTCTTCCCCCACCCCTGACCGTAATACAACGCACTCTAGCCTATGCCCGTACCAAAACACACTCTTCCCCTTACCCTATCAACGTAAAACACACTCTTCCCCCACCCACCCTGACCGTAATACAACGCACTCTAGCTACTGTCCGTACCAAAACGCACTCTTGCTCTTACCCTATCAACGTAAAACACACTCTTCCCCCACCCACCCTGTCCGTAATACAACGCACCCTAGCTACTGTCCGTACCACAACGCACCCTAGCTACTGTCCGTACCAAAACGCACTCTTCCTCTTACCCTATCAACGTAAAACACACTCTTCCCCCCCCCCCACTCCTGTCCGTAATACAACGCACTCTAGCTTCTTTCCGTACCAAAACACACTCTTCCCCCACCCTGTCCGTATCACAACGCACTCTAACCTCTGTCCGTACCAAAACACACTCTTCCTCTTACCCTATCAACGCAACACACACTCTTTCCCCCCTCCTCCACCCCCTGTCCGTACTACAACGCACCCTAAGCCTCTGTCTGTACCACAACGCACCCTTTACCCCTCACCATAACACACTCTTCCCTTCATTACCCCCCCCCCCACACCACATTGTCTTCCTATCTACCCTTATCTACTCACTCTACCTACCTTCCAGCCTTACCCCCCCATTCAATTCTCCCTCCTCCCCCTCTTCCATCTTGCCCTTCGCCCAAACCCCCCCCTCCTCAACCCCTCTCTCCCCCCCTTAAATCTCCCCTCCCCCCTCGCGCGACCCTATCTACTCACTCTATCTACCTTCCAGCCTTCCTTCCCCCCCTATTCAATCCCCCCCTCTTCCACCTCCTCTTCCATCTTGCCCTTCGCCCAAACCCCCCCTCCTCAACCCCTCTCTCCCCCCCTTAAATCTCCCCTCCCCCCTCGCGCGACCCTATCTACTCACTCTATCTACCTTCCAGCCTTCCTTCCCCCCCTATTCAATCCCCCCCTCTTCCCCTCTTCCATCTTGCCCTTCGCCCAAACCCCCCCTCCTCAACCCTCCCCTCAAACTCCCCCTCCTCCTCCCCCTCCTCAACCCCTCTCCCTCCCCCCCTTAAATCTCCCCTCCCCTCCCTCGCGCGACCTTTCCCTCAACCAAAGGCCAGGTCGCCCACAGACATGACCTTTGTGATCATCCGTGATTACAAAGGCCCGTGGCTTTGGCACGCTCGCTCACAGCGGACGACGACCAGGGACGACCCTTGAGCACGACGGTACGACCCTTGAGCACGACGGTACGACCCTTGAGCACGACGGTACGACCCCTTGAGCACGACGGGACGACCCTTGAGCACGACGGTACGACCCTTGAGCACGACGGTACGACCCCTTGAGCACGACGGTACGACCCTTGAGCACGACGGTACGACCCCTTGAGCACGACGGTACGATCATTGAGCACGACGGTACGACCCCTTGAGCACGACGGTACGACCAGTGAAGAACGACGGTACGACCCTTGAGCACGACGGTACGATCCTTGAACACGACGGTACACGACCCTTGAACACGACGGTACGACCCTTGAGCACGACGGTACGACCCTTGAGCACGACGGTACGACCCTTGAGCACAACGGTACGACCCTTGAGTACGACGGTACGACCCCTTGAGCACGACGGTACGATCCTTGAACACGACGGTACGACCCTTGAGCACGACGGTACGACCCCTTGAGCACGACGGTACGACCCCTTGAGCACGACGGTACGACCCTTGAGCACGACGGTACGACCCTTGAGCACGACGGTACGACCCCTTGAGCACGACGGTACGACCCCTTGAACACGACGGTACGACCAGTGAAGAACGACGGTACGACCCTTGAGCACGACGGTACGATCCTTGAACACGACGGTACACGACCCTTGAACACGACGGTACGACCCTTGAGCACGACGGTACGACCCTTGAGCACGACGGTACGACCCTTGAGCACGACGGTACGACCCTTGAACACGACGGTACGACCCTTGAGCACGACGGTACGATCCTTGAGCACGACGGTACGACCCCTTGAGCACGACGGTACGACCCTTGAAGCACGACGGTACGATCATGGGGAACGACGGTACGACCCCTTGAGCACGACGGTACGACCAGTGAAGAACGACGGTACGACCCTTGAGCACGACGGTACGATCCTTGAACACGACGGTACGATCATTGAGCACGACGGTACGACCCCTTGAGCACGACGGTACGACCAGTGAAGAACGACGGTACGACCCTTGAACACGACGGTACGATCCTTGAGCACGTACTACGGTGCGACCCTTGAGCACGAAGGTACGACCCTTGAGCACGACGGTACGATCATTGAGCACGACGGTACGACCCCTTGAGCACGACGGTACGACCAGTGAAGAACGACGGTACGACCCTTGAGCACGACGGTACGATCCTTGAACACGACGGTACGATCATTGAGCACGACGGTACGACCCCTTGAGCACGACGGTACGACCAGTGAAGAACGACGGTACGACCCTTGAGCACGACGGTACGATCCTTGAACACGACGGTACGATCCTTGAGCACGTACGACGGTACGACCCTTGAGCACGAAGGTACGACCCTTGAGCACGACGGTACGATCCTTGAGCACGACGGTACGACCCCTTGAGCACGACGGTACTACCCCTTGAGCACGATGGTACGATCCTTGAGCACGACGGTACGACCCCTTGAGCACGACGGTACGACCCCTTGAGCACGACGGTACGACCCCTTGAGCACGACGGTACGACCCCTTGAGCACGACGGTACGACCCCTTGAGCACGACGGTACGACCCTTGAGCACGACGGTACGTACGATCCCTTGAGCACGACGGTACGACCCCTTGAGCACGACGGTACGTACGACCCCTTGAGCACGACGGTACGACCCCTTGAGCACGACGGTACGACCCCTTGAGCACGACGGTACGTACGATCCCTTGAGCACGACGGTACTACCCCTTGAGCACGATGGTACGACCCCTTGAGC
>NC_092294.1:16003433-16020933 GCF_036320965.1 Panulirus ornatus
TCACAAATAACGAAAAATAAATAAATAAATAAATAAATAAATAAACATTGGATCCTTCGAGCGATTAATTTCCTTAAGGTGATCAATGAGTCTGAAAGACGTAAGTCTAGCAAATATTTCGCGTTTTTGGCGAGAATATTTGGCGAATACGACACCACCAGCATTTTTTCCTGGAGCGTTTTTTTTGGCGAGAATATTTGGCGAATACGACACCACCAGCATTTTTTCCTAGAGCGTTTTTTTTTGGCGAGAATATTTGGCGAATACGACGCCACCACCACTTTATCCTGGAGCGTTTTTTTGGCGAGAATATTTGGCGAATACAACACCACCACCACTTTATCCGGGAGCGTTTTTTTGGCGAATACAACACCACCACCACTTTATCCTGGAGCGTTTTTTTTGGCGAGAATATTTGGCGAATACGACACCACCACCACTTTTTCCTGGAGCGTTTTTTTTGGCGAGAATATTTGGAGAATACGACATCACCAGCATTTTTTCCTGGAGCGTTTTTTTGGCGAGAATATTTGGCGAATACGACACCACCACCACTTTATCCTGGAGCGTTTTTTTGGCGAATACAACACCACCACTACTTTATCCTGGAGCGTTTTTTTGGCGAGAATATTTGGCGAATACGACACCACCACCACTTTTACCTGGAGCGTTTTTTTGGCGAGAATATTTGGCGAATACGACACCACTACCTCTTTTTCCTGGAGCGTTTTTTTTTGGCGAGAATATTTGGCGAATACGACACCACCGCCACTTTTTCCTGGAGCCTTCCACGAATATTGTAGCTCCCAGAATATTCGCGACGCGAGACACATGGCATTATCCACTTTCTCCCACCAGGATTTAGACTGCGGAAATTGCGTTTAAAAATGGGCTTTACAGAGACGTTTAAATGCGCTGTATAGAGTCGTTCAAACGGGCTTTATAGAGTCGTTTAAACGGGCTTTACAGAGACGTTTAAATGCGCTGTATAGAGTCGTTCAAACGGGCTTTATAGAGTCGTTCAAACGGGCTTTATAGAGTCGTTTAAACGGGCTTTATAGAGACGTTTAAATGCGCTGTATAAAGTCGTTCAAACGGGCTTTATAGAGTCGTTTAAATGGGCTTTATATAAACGTTTAAACAGGCTGTATAGAGTCGTTTAAACGGGCTTTACAGAGACGTTTAAATGGGCTTTATAGAAACGTTTAAACAGGCTGCATAGAGTCGTTTAAACGGGCTTTATAGAGACGTTTAAATGGTCTTTATAGAAACGTTCAAATGGGCTGTAGAGAGTCGTTTAAAATGGCTTTATAGAGTCGTTTAAATGGGCTTTATAGAAACGTTTAAACAGGCTGTATAGAGTCGTTTAAACGGGCTTTAAAGAAACGTTTAAATAGGCTTTACATAAACGTTTAAATAGGCTGTATAGAGTCGTTTAAACGGGCTATATAGAGTCGTTTACAAGGGCGCTTTATAGAGACGTTTAAATGTGCTCTGTAAACGAGCTGGTATTTTCCAAAATTACGACGACCTCTGTGTACGAAGCCGTCATGGTGGGCTTCGTACAATGGACCCATGGCGGCTTCGTACAATGGACCCATGGCGGCTTCATACAATGGACCCATGGCGGCTTCGTACACTGGACCCATGGCGGCTTCATACAATGGACCCATGGCGGCTTCATACAATGGACCCATGGCGGCTTCATACAATGGACCCATGGCGGCTTCGTACAATGGACCCATGGCGGCTTCATACAATGGACCCATGGCGGCTTCATACAATGGACCCATGGCGGCTTCATACAATGGACCCATGGCGGCTTCATACAATGGACCCATGGTGGCTTCGTACACTGGACCCATGGCGGCTTCATACAATGGACCCATGGCGGCTTCATACAATGGACCCATGGCGGCTTCATACAAGGGACCCATGTCGGCTTCATACAATGGACCCATGGCGGCTTCATACAATGGACCCATGGCGGCTTCATACAATGGACCCATGGCGGCTTCATACAATGGACCCGTGGCAAGATAGTGAGACGCAAAGTCTCTGGGGTTTCCTCATCTTCGTCAACCATAACAACATGATCATGGACAATGCCATCTTCTTCATCTTCAGTCTTGTGCTGCGTACAAGTCTACTTCCATGGACGATAGACTTTGCTGCGTATGTGTGTGTGAGCGTCGTGAGACTATACGTTTCCGAGGTGGCGCCTTGCCGCCGCTGTCTGCCGCCGCCGCCGCCGCCTCCACCCGCCGCCAGCGTCGTACCTTTCATTCCCTCCTACAGAAGACACATGAGATCCTTGTGTTTTCTTATGAACGTCCTGAGTCCCTCATACAGAACACACATGATATCCTTGTGTTTCCTCATCCTTATAAAAAACGTCCTGAGTCTCTCCTACAGAACACACATGAGATCCTTGTGTTTTCTTATGAACGTCCTGAGTCCCTCATACAGAACACACATGATATCCTTGTGTTTCCTCATCCTTATATACGTCCTGAGTCCCTCCTACAGAACACACATGAGATCCTTGTGTTTCCTCATCCTTATGAACAACGTCCTGAGTCCCTCCTACAGAACACACATGAGATCCTTGTGTTTCCTTATTCTTATGAACGTCCTGAGTCTCTCCTACAGAACACACATGAGATCCTTGTGTTTCCTCATCCTTATGGACGACTCGACCACTACACGTCTCCATCAATCAAACCAAGACTGTCCCATCCCCCTACTGTCTCACTAGGCCCCAGTCCCCTCCAGGTTTGTCCAGTCCACTAAGATTCCAGCACTGTCCAATCCCCTACTGTCTCACTAATCCCCAGTCCCCTCCAGGTTTGTCCTGTCCACCAAGATTCCAGCACTGTCCCATCCCGTACTGTCTCACAAGGCCTCAGTCCCCTCCAGGTCGTCCAATCCACACAAGCTCCTCAGTGTCACTGGACGGTAGATTAAGCTGGAAGGACCACGTCAGCACCACCATCATCCAATCCTGCAGTTATCATCGCCTCTACGTTCACCGTACACTCAAGACACTTGGCCTCCCTCCCTGCACCTGGACCCAAAGAACGTCTACACAATTTCCATTCTTCCCCAAACTCACCTTTGCCTCTCCCCCCCTCTATCACCGCGTCTCCTCCTCCCTTACCCACCACACAACAGGAGACATTGGAGGAAAAGATGCTCAAAAGAGCACACAAGATCATCCTTGGGTTCCCTCATACACCACTTTAACCAAGCGGTGCTCAAACACACCTCTCCAACCATCACCACCTGGACCACATCCCACACGTCAAGGGGGAAGAAGGTACTGCACCATCCCCGCCACCGTCACATCCTGCCATCGGAGATCCCTCGTCCCCAGGGTTGCAGTTCTACACTGCACCATTCCCGCCACCGTCATATCCTGCCACCAGAGATCCCTCGTCCCCAGGGTTGCAGTTCTACACTGCACCATCCCAGCCACCGTCACATCCTGCCACCAGAGATCCCTCGTCCCCAGGGTTGCAGTTCTACACTGCACCATTTCCACTATCGTCACATCCTGCCACCAGAGATCCCTCGTCCCCAGGGTTACAGCACTACACTGCACCACCCCGCCACCGTCATATCCTGCCACCAGAGATCCCTCGTCCCCAGGGTTGCAGTTCGACACCACAACCACATCGAAATCGTCCCAACTGGTACAACCCGCTACATGAACAGCCCTCCCCCCCCCATCCCACTCATTACCAACCCCATTAATGGCGTTAATACACATTAAACAACCCCCAACCAATCCTTTAATTACCACGAATGTGTCATAATTTCCACATTTTTTCACCTGTGTTCGGTCCCGTCAGCTAACGACCACTGTCATAATTATCATCTACATCTACTCTCATCCCGGGAAAGTAGATTGTGTAGACAGCAAGCAGCCCGGAACTAGCTGAAGTCATGGCCATGCAATCTACATCTACTTCTACCCAATTCTGTCTACTTGTAATCACACTCGTACCGTTTTCTAATTTCATATTCCCTTCAGCTATGATATATATATATATATATATATATATATATATATATATATATATATATATATATATATATATATATATATATTCCTATGAGTTCACGGGGAAAATGAAACACGAAAAGTTCCCAAGTGCACTTTCCTGTAATAATCACATCACATGTTTACCAAATGGCGTCCTAGCTTCGTCTCTTCGATGTATATCAACTGACTGTTATATTTCTCTCTTGTGTCTCCCCTGATGATGTGATTATGACACGAAAGTGCACTTGGGAACTTATCGTGTTTCATTTTCCCCCGTGGACTCATAGGAATATATATACATATATATATATATATATATATATATATATATATATATATATATATATATATATATATATATATATATATATATATATATATATCATCATTCAAGCAACACAAAAAAATTAAGACAGCAAAATAAATCCTTCGGACAAATAAATCCCTTACAAGACAAGTGAAATCCTTAGGACAAATAAATCCCTTATGGACAAAAGAAATCCCTCAGACATATAAATCCCTGAGAGGCCGGAAGAAATCCCTCGGACAATAGAGTAAATCCATTTGATGGCAAAGTAATCCTTCGTACAATAAACAAATCCCTCAGAGTAAACCCATACACTTTTTATAGAAAGAATAAATCCGACGGATTATAGAAAAGAAAATCCTTTGGAGGAAGAATAAATCTACAGTACAAAATAAATCATATAAAACAACAGAAATAAATCCTAACAAGCAAAAAAAATAAACCATTTACATGACAAATAAATCCTTCGGACAGAAAAAAAATATAATTGGGCACAAGAAAAAATCCTTTACGTAAAAATCCTTGGAAATAAATCCTTCGGCCATGAAATTTATTCCTGAAGGAAAAAAATCCTTGGAAATAAATCCTTCGGCCATGAAATTTATTCCTGAAGGAAAAAATCCTTGGAAATAAATCCTTCGGCCATGAAATTTATTCCTGAAGGAAAAAAATCCTTGGAAATAAATCCTTCGGCCATGAAATTTATTCCTGAAGGAAAAAAATCCTTGGAAATAAATCCTTCGGCCATGAAATTTATTCCTCCTACGGACAAGCAAAATCCTTCAGTCGCCCAAGGACATAAATCCCTTCACGATACAAAATAAATCCTTCACGATACAAAATAAATCCTTCACGATACAAAATAAATCCCTTCACGATACAAAATAAATCCCTTCACGATACAAAATACATCCCTTCACGATACAAAATAAATCCTTCACGATACAAAATAAATCCCTTCACGATACAAAATACATCCCTTCACGATACAAAATACATCCCTTCACGATACAAAATAAATCCCTTCACCATACAAAATAAATCCCTTCACGATACAAAATAAATCCTTCACGATACAAAATAAATCCTTCACGATACAAAATAAATCCCTTCACGATACAAAATAAATCCCTTCACGATACAAAATAAATCCCTTCACGATACAAAATAAATCCCTTCACGATACAAAATAAATCCTTCAGATACAAAATATTCCTTCACGATAAAAAAAATAATTCCTTCACGATAAAAATAAATCCCTCACGATACAAAATAAATCCCTTCACGATACAAATAAATCCTTCACATACAAAATAAATCCCTCACGATACAAATACATCCCTTCACGATTACAAAATAAATCCCTTCACGATACAAAATAAATCCCTTCACGATACAAAATAATCCCTTCACGATACAAAAATACATCCCTTCACGATACAAAATAAATCCCTTCACATACAAAATAAATCCCTTCACGATACAAAATAAATCCTTCACCATACAAAATAAATCCTTCACGATACAAAATAAATCCCTTCACGATACAAAATAAATCCCTTCACCATACAAAATAAATCCTTCACGATACAAAATAAATCCTTCACGATACAAAATAAATCCCTTCACGATACAAAATAAATCCTTCACGATACAAAATACATCCCTTCACGATACAAAATAAATCCCTTCACCATACAAAATAAATCCCTTCACCATACAAAATAAATCCCCCACCATACAAAATAAATCCCCCACCATACAAAATAAATCCCTTTACGATACAAAATAAATCCTTCACCATACAAAATAAATCCCCACCATACAAAATAAATCCCCACCATACAAAATAAATCCCCCACCATACAAAATAAATCCCCCACCATACAAAATAAATCCCCCACCATACAAAATAAATCCCCCACCATACAAAATAAATCCCCCACCATACAAAATAAATCCCCCACCATACAAAATAAATCCCTTCACCATACAAAATAAATCCCCCACGCTCGTGTGGGATGGCGCCGGCCGATCGCAAGGTGACCCGCGACGGAATAAACCAAACACGCGAATTTCTTCGCGAATAAACCTCTTTAGGGTATTTAAAGGTTAAGGGAATTTTGGGGGGGATTTTTTAGGGATTGTGGTGTGGTGATTTTAGGTGTGGGTGTGGAGGGGTGAGCAGAGGGGTTAGAAACCTGCCCCCTACACACCCAATTTATTTCATTTCCCCGAAGATCCACCTCGAAAAATAGGATCCGATATGACGCAGTATCCGATATCACGCAGTATCCGATATCATGCAGTATCCGATATGACGCAGTATCCGATATCACGCAGTATCCGATATGACGCACTATCCGATATGACGCAGTATCCGATATCACGCAGTATCCGATATCACGCAGTATCCGATATGACGCAGTATCCGATATCACGCAATATACGATATGACGCAGTATCCGATATCACGCAATATACGATATGACGCAGTATCCGATATCACGCAGTATCCGATATGACGCAGTATCCGATATCACGCAGTATCCGATATCACGCAGTATCCGATATCACGCAATATCCGTTATCACGCAGTATGCGATATCACGCAATATCCGATATCACACAATATCCGATATCACGCAGTATCCGATATCACGCAATATCCGATATGACGCAGTATCCGATATGACGCAGTATCCGATATCACGCAGTATTACGCTATGTGCGTAGATGACACTTAGCCACGACCACCACACACTGTAGACACTCTCCCACGACCACCACACACTGTAGACACTCTCCCGCGACCACCACACACTGTAGACACTCTCCCACGACCACCACACACTGTAGACACTCTCCCCGACCACCACACACTGTAGACACTCTCCGACCACCACACACTGTAGACACTCTCCCGACGACCACACACACACTGTAGACACTCTCCCCGACCACCACACTAGACACTCTCCCGCGACCACCACACACTGTAGACACTCTCCCCATGACCACCACACACTGTAGACACTCTCCGACGACCACCACACACTGTAGACACTCTCCCGCGACCACCACACACGTAGACACTCTCCCGCGACCACCACACACTGTAGACACTCTCCCACCGACCACCACATACTGTAGACACTCTCCCGCGACCCATCACACCTGTATAACACCACCCGCGCCCCACTACATACCGTAGTCACTCTTCCAAGACCACCACACAATGTAGACCCATTCTCCCACGAGCCACCACACACTGTAGACAACCTCAAGCCTAGCCACCAACGACACTGTAGCCACTCTCAACCGCGACCACCACACATTGTAGACACTCTTCCACGACCACCACAACTGTAGACACTCTCGCCGCGACCACCACACACTGTAGACACTCTCACCGCGACCACCACACGCTGTAGAACACTCTCACCGCGACCACACACACATGTAGACACTCTCATTACTCTCCCGCGCCCACCACACACTGTAGACACTCTCACCCGCGACACCACACTCTGCAGACACTCTCCCGCGCCCCACCACTCATTGTAGACCCTCTCCCCACGTCTCACACACTTGTAGACACTCTCCCGCGTACCACCACACAGTGTAGGAACACTCTCCCGCGACCACCACACACTGTAGACTACTCTCCCAGCGACCACCACACCTGTAGAAACTCTCCCCGCGACCACCACACACTAGTACACTCTCCCGCGACCACCACACACTGTAGACACTCTCCCGCGACCACCACACACTGTAGACACTCTCCCGCGACCACCACACACTGTAGACACTCTCCCGCGACCACCACACACTGTAGACACTCTCCCGCGACCACCACACACTGTAGACACTCTCCCACGACCACCACACACTGTAGACACTCTCCCGCGACCACCACACACTGTAGACACTCTCCCTCGACCACCACACACTGTAGACACTCTCCCACGACCACCACACACTGTAGACACTCTCCCGCGACCACCACACACTGTAGACACTCTCCCGCGACCACCACACACTGTAGACACTCTCCCGCGACCACCACACACTGTAGACACTCTCCCGCGACCACCACACACTGTAGACACTCTCCCACGACCACCACACACTGTAGACACTCTCCCACGACCACCACACACTGTAGACACTCTCCCACGACCACCACACACTGTAGACACTCTCCCGCGACCACCACACACTGTAGACACTCTCCCACGACCACCACACACTGTAGACACTCTCACCGCGACCACCACACACTGTAGACACTCTCCCGCGACCACCACACACTGTAGACACTCTCCAGGACCCACCACACACTGTAGACACTCTCCCGCGACCACCACACACTGTAGACACTCTCCCGCGACCACCACACACTGTAGACACTCTCCCGCGACCACCACACACTGTAGACTCTCTCCCGCGACCACCACACACTGTAGACACTCTCCCGCGACCACCACACACTGTAGACACTCTTCCACGACCACCACACACTGTAGACACTCTCCCACGACCACCACACACTGTAGACACTCTCCCGCGACCACCACACACTGTAGACACTCTCCCGCGACCACCACACATTGTAGACACTCTCCCACGACCACCACACACTGTAGACACTCTCCCACGACCACCACACACTGTAGACACTCTCCCGCGACCACCACACACTGTAGACACTCTCCCGCGACCACCACACATTGTAGACACTCTCCCGCGACCACCACACACTGTAGACACTCTCCCGCGACCACCACACACTGTAGACACTCTCCCGCGACCACCACACATTGTAGACACTCTCCCGCGACCACCACACACTGTAGACACTCTCCCGCGACCACCACACATTGTAGACACTCTCCCGCGACCACCACACACTGTAGACACTCTCCCACGACCACCACACACTGTAGACACTCTCCCGCGACCACCACACACTCTAGACACTCTCCCGCGCCCACCACGCACTTTAGACACTCGCGACCACCACACACTGTAGACACTCTCCCGCGCCCACCACGCACTGTAGACACTCTCCCGCGACCACCACACATTGTAGACACTCTCCCGCGACCACCACACACTGTAGACACTCTCCCGCGACCACCACACACTGTAGACACTCTCCCGCGCCCACCACGCACTGTAGACACTCTCTCGCGACCACCACACACTGTAGACACTCTCCCGCGACCACCACACACTGTAGACACTCTCCCGCGACCACCACACGCTGTAGACACTCTTCCGCGACCATCACACGCTGTAGACACTCTCCCGCGCCCAGTACATACTGTAGACACTCTTCCAAGACCACCACACATTGTAGACACTCTCCCACGACCACCAAACGCTGTAGACACTCTCCCGCGACCACCACACACTGTAGACACTCTCCCGCGACCACCACACACTGTAGACACTGTCCCGAGACCACCACACATTGTAGACACTCTCCCACGACCACCACACACTGTAGATACTCTCACAGGACTACCACACACTGTAGACACTCTCCCGCGACCACCACACACTGTAGATACTCTCCCAGGACCACCACACACTGTAGACACTCTCCCGCGACCACCACACACTTTAGACACTCTCCCGCGACCACCACACACTGTAGACACTCTCCCACGACCACCACACACTGTAGACTCTCTCCCGCGACCACCACACACTGTAGACACTCTCCCACGACCATCACACACTGTAGACACTCTCCCGCGACCACCACACACTGTAGACACTCTCCCACGACCACCACACACTGTAGACACTCTCCCGCGACCAACACACACTGTAGACTCTCTTCCGCGACCACCTCACACTGTAGACACTCTCCCGCGACCACCACACACTGTAGACACTATGCCGCGACCACCACACACTGTAGACATTCTCCCACGACCACCACACATTGTAGACACTCTCCCACGACCACCACACACTGTAGACACTCTCCCGCGACCACCACACACTGTAGACACTCTCCCGCGACCACCACACACTGTAGACACTCTCCCACGACCACCACACACTGTAGACACTCTCCCGCGACCACCACACACTGTAGACTCTCTCCCGCGACCACCACACACTGTAGACACTCTCCCACGACCACCAAACATTGTAGACACTCTCCCACGACCACCACACACTGTAGACACTCTCCCACGACCACCACACACTGTAGACACTCTCCCACGACCACCACACATTGTAGACATTCTCCCGCGACCACCACACACTGTAGACACTCTCCCACGACCACCACACATTGTAGACACTCTCCCACAACCCCCCACACACTGTAGACACTCTCCCACGACCACCACACACTGTAGACACTCTCCCACGACTCCCCCACACTCCCACGACCCCCTACACACACTGTAGACACTCTCCCACGACCCCCCCCACACACACACACTATAGACACTCTCCCACGACCTCCCCCCCCCCCGGGTAAACGAACGACCCTCCCCCCCTACCCCCCCTGGAGGCCAGCCGTACTACTCACCCTGGTGGAGACGCGCGGGATTATATTTCAGAAGGAGCGCTTCATGTCGCCACTACGAACCAACTGTGGGAGTGGGTCGTCCTAGAGAGAGAGAGAGAGATGGAACCCAGTCTCGCCCTCGTTTGTATCCCCAAGCCCTTCGAGATCTCTCCTGACGAGGTCCTTGCGAGGACGAGGGGAGGGCGCCCTAAAAGCCCCTTATTTGAAACCAATACACAGAACGGTATGGGATCGAATACGTTAATCACTACGCGCCAGCCGGTGCGAGTGGGAGGGGAGGAGGGAGGGAGGCGCGCGAAGTCACGTGGGGAGGTGTGCCGGGAGGGACGACGTCACGACCCTGCTCTCACGGGCGTTGCGTGGTGACTGAGTGGGCGGTTCCCGCAACGCCCGTCATGTCTCGCGCCTCTCCGGCTCCGCCCACCGGCCTGCGCGCGCAGCCTCCCTCCCATGCGCAGCCAAACCTCGACCAATATCTCGCCAAAACATACCCACATCCCACGCCTCCTTAGGCCTAAATCCCATCATTAAATTAATTAAAACTCACGTACACCTTCGATCCACCTGAATAAAGCATTTATTGGAGGTGTTAACTGATTTACGAAGCATTAGTCCAGCTAGGACGCAGCGGCTAAGCCCCGCCCACACATCCCCCCTTCAGCATCTGCCATGCATGTCGGCCCAATTTTTTTCCTCCCCCCATGCAAGGATCAACCAGTCCTTCCATGGATTTTCTAGGTAATACCCCCCCTAGGCAATTTCTTCCCCCTCCCCCCGAAGCAACATCCCTGGGAATAAAAGGGGGGGGGAAGAAAAGGGAGAGAAGGAAAGGAAAGAATGAATTTCAAGCATCCATGGCATTCCATCTCCCCCCCTGAAATAAACATGATTTCATGGGGGGGTGAAATAATCCCTTCCCCCTAGTCAAACAATGGCTGAAGCGGGTGGGGTTTAATGCCTCTGTTTCAGGGGCTAATTATCCCCCCCCCTTCAACCTTTAAGGGGGGGAGATTACACGATTATTATGACTGTAACCCAGTCAATTCAGTACGATACAGATTTATATACATCTATATATATATATATATTCGGAATTTCAGGGATTTCAGGTCATATATACACGTCTTTAAGGGTCACCTTCACGGTACTGAGGGAGGGGAATAAAGGCCCTAAAAGCCGAATAGATTTTAGGGGCAAAAAGTCTATTAATATCAGAGCACCGATAGATTTCAGGGCCCTGAAATTTTCTTAAAGGTTTTAGGGGCAAAACCGATAGATTTTAGGGCTCTGAAATCATCTTAAAAGGTTTTAGGGGCAAAACCGATAGATTTCAGGGCCCTGAAATGATCTTAAAGGTTTTAGGGGCAAAACCGATAATTTCAGGGCCCTGAAATTATCTTGAAGGTTTTAGGGCCAAAACCGATCGATTTCAGGGCCCTGAAATTATCTATCTTAAGGTTTTAGGGCCAAAACCGATAGATTTCAGGGCCCTGAAATTGTATTTAAGGTTTTAAGGGCAAAACCGATAGATTTCAGGGCCCTGAAATTATCTATCTTAAGGTTTTAGGGGCAAAACCGATAGATTTCAGGGCCCTGAAATTATATTTAAGGTTTTAGGGGCAAAACCGATAGATTTCAGGGCCCTGAAATTATCTTTAAGGTTTAAGGGGCAAACCCGATCGATTTCAGGGCCCTGAAATTATCTATCTTAAGGTTTTAGGGGCAAAACCGATAGATTTCAGGACCCTGAAATTATCTTTAAGGTTTTAGGGGCAAAACCGATAGATTTCAGGGCCCTGAAATTATCTTTAAGGTTTTAGGGGCAAAACCGATCGATTTCAGGGCCCTGAAATTATCTATCTTAAGGTTTTAGGGGCAAAACCGATCGATTTCAGGGCCCTAAAATTATCTTAAGGTTTTAGGGGCAAAACCGATAGATTTCAGGGCCCTGAAATTATGTTTAAGGTTTTAGGGGCAAAACCGATAGATTTCAGGGCCCTGAAATTATCTTTAAGGTTTTAGGGGCAAAACCGATAGATTTCAGGGCCCTGAAATCATCTTTAAGGTTTTAGGGGCAAAACCAATAGATTTCAGGGCCCTAAAATTATCTTAAGGTTTTAGGGGCAAAACCGATAGATTTCAGGGCCCTGAAATCATCTTTAAGGTTTTAGGGGCAAAACCGATAGATTTCAGGGCCCTGAAATTAAGGTTTTTAGGGGCAAAACCGATACATTTCAGGGCCCTGAAATCATACACATTTCAGGGCTGATGATGGCGAGTTTCAGGAAGGCAACACCCACTCCATTCAGGCTTTCAGGATACAAGGGTTTCAGCCTCCTGTAATATCAGGGGGGGGTGGGTTTTGGGGGTTTTGGGAGGTGGGTGGGTGGGGTTTTGGGGTTGTTTAAGGGGGGTGATTAAGGGGGGGGGGGTAAGTGAGGTTGCTTTGGAGTCGGGCGCGGGGAGGCGGTGTATATATATACATAGAGCGGGCGGTGTTCTATATACACAGTACGGAGCCTTCGTTAACACACTAAGGCATCCAAACACTGTATTGCAACATCGGAAACACAAGGGCAATACACATGTCTCAAAACATATACATAAGCTTCAAAATCTAACCACAAAAATCAAAGAAAATGTCTCAAAAAATTAGATTTAGATGTGTATGAAATGCCCGATATACATCCAGCATGGTGGGCATATACATACAGCAGGTAAGCATATACATTCAGCAAGAAGGCATATACATCCAGCAGGGAGGCATATACATTCAGCAAGAAGGCATATACATCCAGCAGGGAGGCATATACATCCAGAAGGTAGGCATATACATCCAGAAGGCAGACATATAAATTCAGCAGGCAGGCATATACATTTACAGCAGGTAGGTATATATATTCAGCGGGCAGGCATATACATTCACAGCAGGCAGGCATATACATCCAGCAGGCAGGCATATACATCCAGCAGGCAGGCGTATACATCCAGCAGGCAGGCATATACATCCAGCAGGCAGGCATATACATCCAGCAGGCAGGCATATACATCCAGCAGGCAGGCGTATACATCCAGCAGGCAGGCATATACATTCAGCAGGCAGGCATATACATCCAGCAGGCAGGCATATACATTCAGGAGGCAGGCAAAAGAAGCCGGGCACATCCCCGATAGACAGATAGATAGATAGACAGACAGACAGATAGATAGATAGAGAGATAGATAGATGGATAGACAGACAGATAGATGGATAGATAGACAGATAGAAAGACAGACAGACAGATAGATAGATAGATAGATAGATAGATAGATAGACAGATAGATAGATATTTTAAAAAAAAATATCTTTTTTTTGAGCGGGACAACCTGGGGCAAACACCACCACATATATTTCATATATATATATATATATATATATATATATATATATATATATATATATATATATATATATATATATATATATATATATATTACTGTCTATATTTCTCCCGTATTACTGTTTATCATTTCTCCCATATTACTGTCTATATTTCTCCCGTATTACTCTATATTTCTCCCGTATTACTGTCTATATTTCTCCCGTATTACTGTCTATATTTCTCCCGTATTACTGTCTATATTTCTCCCGTATTACTCTATATTTCTCCCGTATTACTGTCTATATTTCTCCCGTATTACTGTCTATATTTCTCCCGTGTTACGGTATATATTTCTCCCTTTTTACTATACATATTTCCCCCGCTAATCCGTTTCTATACTTCCCGTGTCACCGTCTATATCCCTCCCGAGTTATAGTCTATATTCCTCCCGTATTTCTGCATGTATACCTACCGTGTCTTTGTTTGTGTATCTGCCATGTTTGTCTACATGTCTGCCGTGTATTGTTCATACAGCTGACGTGTTATTGTCTATAATGCTCCCGTGTTTTTGTTTGCATGTCTTTGGTTATAGAACGCTTCGATTGCAGTGTTTTTGTTTATAAAACTTCAATGCCTTTAAGTTTTTGTTTGCATAGCAGTCATGGTTTTATTTATATATCTCCCGAGTTTTTATACACGTGGTGTGATATTGTTTGTATATTGGACGTGTTTTTGTTTATATTGCTGCCATGTTTTTGTGAATATTGCTGCCATGTTTTTGTTTATATTGCTGCCATGTTTTTGTTTATATTGCTGCCATGTTTTTGTGAATATTGCTGCCATGTTTTTGTTTATATTGCTGCCATGTTTTTGTTTATATTGCTGCCATGATTTTGTTTATATTGCTGCCATGTTTTTGCTTATATTGCTGCCATGTTTTTGTTTATATTGCTGCCATGTTTTTGTGAATATTGCTGCCATGTTTTTGTTTATATTGCTGCCATGTTTTTGTTTATATTGCTGCCATGATTTTGTTTATATTGCTGCCATGTTTTTGTTTATATTGCTGCCATGTTTTTGTTTATATTGCTGCCATGTTTTTGTTTATATTGCTGCCATGATTTTGTTTATATTGCTGCCATGTTTTTGTTTATATTGCTGCCATGTTTTTGTTTATATTGCTGCCATGATTTTGTTTATATTGCTGCCATGATTTTGTTTATATTGCTGCCATGTTTTTGTTTATATTGCTGCCATGTTTTTGTTTATATTGCTGCCATGTTTTTGTTTATATTGCTGCCATGATTTTGTTTATATTGCTGCCATGTTTTTGTTTATATTGCTGCCATGTTTTTGTTTATATTGCTGCCATGATTTTGTTTATATTGCTGCCATGATTTTGTTTATATTGCTGCCATGTTTTTTGTGAATATTGCTGCCATGTTTTTGTTTATTTTGCTGCCATGTTTTTGTTTATATTGCTGCCATGTTTTTTGTGAATATTGCTGCCATGTTTTTGTTTATATTGCTGCCATGTTTTTGTTTATATTGCTGCCATGGTTTTGTGTATATTGCTGCCATATTTTTGCTTATATTGCTGCCATGTTTTTGTTTATATTGCTGCCATGTTTTATGTGAATATTGCTGCCATGTTTTTGTTTATATTGCTGCCATGTTTTTTGTGAATATTGCTGCCATGTTTTTGTTTATATTGCTGCCATGTTTTTGTTTATATTGCTGCCATGTTTTTGTTTATATTGCTGCCATGGTTTTGTTTATATTGCTGCCATGTTTTTGTTTATATTGCCGCCATGTTACATTTATGCAGCTGCCTTATTTGTGTTTATATACCTGCCATGTTTTTGTTTATACAGCTGCCGTGTTTTGTTTACATAGCTACCTTATTTTTGTTTACAAGACTGCCATGTTTTTTAATTGTATAGGTGCAATGTTTTTGTTTACATAGCGGCCTTGTTATTGTTTATACAGCTGTCTTGTCTTTCTTTAAATAGCTGCAATGTTTTTGTTCATATAGCTGTCATATTTTTGTTTACATATCTGCCGTGTTTTTGTTTACATAACCCAAACTATATATCCTCAGTCCACATTATACCTCCCACCCCACACTATACCACCCCAGGCCACACTATACCACCCCAGGCCACACTACACCACCCCAGGCCACACTATACCACCCCAGGTCACACTATACCACCCCAGGCCACACTACACCACCCCAGGCCACACTATACCACCCCAGGCCACACTACACCAGCCCCAGGGCCACACTACAACCACCCCAGGCCACACTATACCACCCCAGGCCACACTACACCACCCCAGGCCACACTATACCACCCCAGGCCACACTATACCACCCCAGGTCACACTATACCACCCCAGGCCACACTATACCACCCCAGGCCACACTATACCACCCCAGGCCACACTATACCACCCCAGGCCACACTACACCACCCCAGGCCACACTATACCACCCCAGGTCCACACATATACCACCCCAGGCCACACTATAACCCCCACCCCAGGCCACACTATACCACCCCGGACACAAACCACCCAGCCACACATACCCACACCCCAGGACACACCTATAACCCCCCACTTCAAGCCACACTATACCCCCCACCCCAGGTCACACTATACTACCCCACACCACCCCAGGCCACACTATACCAGCCCAGGCCACACTACACCACCCCAGGTCACACTATACCACCCCAGGCCACACTACACCACCCCAGGCCACACTATACCACCCCAGGTCACACTATACCACCCCAGGCCACACTATACCACCCAAGGCCACACCACACCACCCCAGGCCACACTATACCACCCCAGGCCACACTATACCACCCCAGGTCACACTATACCACCCCAGGCCACACTATACCACCCCAGGCCACACCACACCACCCCAGGCCACACTATACCACCCCAGGCCACACTATACCACCCCAGGCCACACTATACCACCCCAGGCCACACTATACCACCCCAGGCCACACTATACTACCCCAGGTCACACTATACCACCCCAGGCCACACTATACCACCCCAGGCCACACCACACCACCCCAGGCCACACTATACCACCCCAGGCCACACTATACCACCCCAGGTCACACTATAGCACCCTAGGCCACACTATACCACCCCAGGTCACACTATACCACCCCAGGTCACATCACACC
>NC_092294.1:16030933-16053433 GCF_036320965.1 Panulirus ornatus
AAAGTGCACTTGGGAACTTTGGGGGGGGAATGGTGCCCCGTTACCCGTTTTTGATCACCCGAGAGTGACGTGTGAGAGAAAGAGAGAGAGAGAGAGAGAGAGAGAGAGAGAGAGAGAGAGAGAGAGAGAGAGGGGGCCCCCCGGGGCCCTACGTCACGGCAGGTGGGGGCCCCGTGTCACCAGAGAGAGAGCCCCCCCCCCCCCCCCCCCCTGTCGCTCAAATCCCCCGCGACTTAATTAAAAGATGGCGGCGATAGCGGGGGGGGGGACACATCGTCTTTGGGCGCGACATTGTCTCAAGAAGGAGGGAAGAAGGAGGGAAGGAAGAGGGAGGGAAGGAAGGAGGGAGGGAAGGAGGGAGGGAAGAAGGGGGGGTGGTCTGCTGTTGCCCCCAACCACCCTACCCCCCCTTACCTACCCCCTCTCTCTCTCTCTCTCTCTCACTCTCTCTCTCTCTCTCTCTCTCTCTCTCTCTCTCTCTCTCTCTCTCTCTCTCTCTCTATCTATCTATCTATCTATCTATCTATCTATCTATCTATCTCTTCCCCTCCCTCGCCCCCAGCGGCCCCAGGGCTTCATCAACAAGTCGTAATATCTATCTATCTATCTATATATATATATATATATATATATATATATATATATATATATATATATATATATATATTAAGACTCAGAAACACAATGGCGAGCACCTGTACGGTACGAACCCCTTCCCCCCCCAACACACACACACACACACACACACACACACACACAATCTAATATTTAATTACAAACCCCCAAATATAAAAGTTTTTCTATACCTAACCAAAATTAAATGTCTTAGGTCCTCATATATCTCTCTCTCTCTCTCTCTCTCTCTCTCTCTCTCTCTCTCTCTCTCTCTATATATATATATATATATATATATATATATATATATATATATATATATATATATACATATGGGAAAGGGTCACAATTGAACGAGTGATCAAGTATATTCCTATGAGTCCACGGGGGGAAAATGGAACACAAGTTGCCAAGTGCACTTTCGTGTCATAATCACATCATCAGGGGAGACACAAGAGAGAAATATAACAGTCAGTTGATATACATCGAAGAGACGAAGCTAGGACGCCTTCGTCGCTTCCATGTATATCAACTGACTGTTACATTTCTCTCTTGTGTCTCCCCTGATGATGTGATTATTTCACGAAAGTGCACTTGGCAACTTATCGAGTTCCATTTTTCCCCGTGGACTCAGAAATATACTTGATCACTCGTTCAATTGTGACCCTTTCCCATATATATATATATATATATATATATATATATATATATATATATATATATATATATATATATACATACATCATCACGTAAAAAATCCGGCAAATCTGATTGGTCGAGAGCCGCGCCACGTCATACGAACCACGTCAGACTCGAGCCCCGCGAGCAGGGGCTGTGGTACATCCGCTGCTGTCTATCGAAGGGCAACAGAGACAGATAGACAGACGGTGATAGACAGACGGTGATAGACAGATAACTAGGCTCACACTCGTTGGTAGGCACTGTTGCCATATATATATATATATATATATATATATATATATATATATATATATATATATATATATATATATATATTCTTCGATGTATCTATAAAAATTCGAGGTTCATATTGTTAATCTACGTGGGAATTTATATAGCCCAACATAGGGTAGTTTAGTAATACATTCTTTACCATCTTACCGATAAAAAAATAATATTCCAAGATATATATAGACATTAATAATAATAATAATAATAATAATAATAATAATAATAATAATAATAATAACAAATAATAATATTAAATAATAAAAATAATAATAATAATAAATAATAATAATAATAATAATAATAATAATAATAATAATAATAATATTAATAATAATAATAATAATAATCAAATAATAAAAATAATAATAAATGATAATTATAATAACGTAATAATAATAATAATAATAATAATAATAATAATAATAATAATAATAATAATTATAATAACAAGCGGGCTATGGCATCGCGTTCTCTTCGCCAAACCTCTTCTCGCATCTTTCCCACTTTAATATCAACTTCCTCTCACAACCTGAACCCTTACAACCAAACCATCCAAACTATGAACAAAGGCCCTTGTGACGAGCAGCTCGACAGACGGTACGATTTGTATAATTTATATATATATAAATCAATCGAGAAATCACAAGCTGGTAACCCCCACGATGCTATTTACAGTTAAAGACCCAGTGTGGCAGAGAACATAGTGAGGGTCGGGTAGTTGGAGCGATATACCCTTGTCTTCAAACACCTATTACGCCAAGATGGCTGGTGATTCGGAGCTCAAATTCGACCAGCGTGTAGCGAAGGAGTGGCTGTCCATCGTGTGAGTATTTTTGAGAAGTGATTTGAGTTCTGAGAGGGTAAATATGAAGGTGTAAAGTGAGAGAGAGAGGTTTGGGTTAACGCCTCGTCTACCCTCACCGTGTGTGTGTGAGAGAGAGAGAGAGAGAGAGAGAGAGAGAGAGAGAGAGAGAGAGAGAGAGAGAGAGAGAGAGAGAGAGAGAAGAGCACAGTTGCCAATGACTATTATTCACTCACATTTCTTTTTCTCTCATATACATCTTACAGATCTACTTTCTTCTAAGCTCATTTGGACACACTTTGGTGTATATAAATTCACCATGGGGTTGCCATGGTTGCCATAAAACCCCCTTTACCTGTGCCATGGGGGCGATTTGAGATGGGATAATTATTCTTTTTATTGGTTAAATGATGACTGAGGTATAGAAGGCGTTTAATGCGTGGTCACGTGCCACTGTTGCAACACTGCACACTCAGGGATGAGCTCAAAATGGGTAGATTGTACCATCTATCAATATATATATATATATATATATATATATATATATATATATATATATATATATATATATATATATATTGGAAAGGATCATAACGTCTCTTCGATGTATATCAACTGACTGTTATATTTCTCTCTTGTCTCTCCCCTGATGATGTGATTATGACACGAAAGTGCACTTGGCAACTTTTCGTGTTTCATTTTCCCCGTGGACTCATAGGAATATATATATATATATATATATATATATATATATATATATATATATATATATATATATATATATATAAGGCCGTATATAAAACAGGATACGAAATTCGGTTTGTGACCTTAGAAACAGCAAATTCGACTCCATATATTACGTAAATGAACAGAAGGGTTGAATATATAATAGAAATACGAGGGTTAAATTATTTATCTCTTCACCTGTTCTTGTTCTCACACTGATATACACAAAACCCCCATCTGTGTTTACTGAGAATAATCCCATACATATTATATAAAATGATGAACCTTCCCTCCGAATATATAAACTATAATGGTTATATCGAGGCTCAGCATATATAGCTATATGACCACATTCACCAATACACTTCAAATGTCTCTTTCATTGGATATATCAATCAATATATTATGAACATAAACTACAATTTTATGAAGGTGAAATCTACCCATGAAATGTAGTATATATATATATATATATATATATATATATATATATATATATATATATATCATTAAGCTGGGTTGCCATATATATATGTATATTTTTCACACATATATCTACGTCAGATATATACAAAGTAGACGTCTGTCTTAAAGCAGAGACCTTTAGGGTTTAAAGGAACCAGAGATCTTAAGGGTTTAAAGGAACCAAAGACCTTTAGGGTTTAAAGGAACCAAAGATCTTTAGGGTTTAAAGGAACCAAAGATCTTTAGAGTTTAAAGGAACCAAAGACCTTTAGGGTTTAAAGGAACCAAAGAGGGTTTAAAGGAACCAAAGATCTTTAGGGTTTAAAGGAACCAAAGAGGGTTTAAAGGAACCAAAGATCTTTAGAGTTTAAAGGAACCAAAGTGGGTTTAAAGGAACCAAAGATCTTTAGGGTTTAAAGGAACCAAAGATCTTTAGAGTTTAAAGGAACCAAAGTGGGTTTAAAGGAACCAAAGATCTTTAGGGTTTAAAGGAACCAAAGATCTTTAGGGTTTAAAGGAACCAAAGAGGGTTTAAAGGAACCAAAGATCTTTAGGGTTTAAAGGAACCAAAGATCTTTAAGGTTTAAAGGCATTTATTTTAACGACGCAGTGATAACGATTCGAAATAGATAGGCGAAGGGTAAGCCTCGGTCGTTATCGGGGCTTATCAAACCGATAAGAATGGGCGGACGACCACGTAAACAATTCTATGTTGGATTAACTTTACGTCCGAAGTAAAAGGGGGTAGCCCACCCTTCCCTGCTACTTTAGGGAGCGTCCGATGTCGTTGTAATACGCCTTGCGTTCGAGCCAATGGATGGCGTGGTACGTGGCTAGAGTGAAGTACAGGGACGTAAAATTCCAAAAAAGGAAGGGTCGTACCGTCGTGTGCTCAAGGGTCGTACGTACCGTCGTGCTCAAGGGTCGTACCGTCGTGTTCAAGGGTCGTACCGTCGTGCTCAAGGGTCGTACCGTCGTGCTCAAGGGTCGTAAAGTCGTGCTCAAGGGTCGTACCGTCGTGTTCAAGGGTCGTACCGTCCTGTCCAAGGTTCGTACCGTCGTGCTCAAGGGTCGCACGTACCGTCGTGCTCAAGGGTCGCACGTACCGTCGTGCTCAAGGGTCGTACCGTCGTGCTCAAGGATCGTACCGTCGTGCTCAAGGGTCGTACCGTCGTGCCCAAGGGATCGTACCGTCGTGCTTAAGGGTCGTACCGTCGTGCCCAAGGGTCGCACCGTCGTGCTCAAGGGTCGTACCGTCGTGTGCTCAAGGGTCGTACCGTACCGTCGTGCTCAAGGATCGTACCGCCGTGCTCAAGGGTCGTACCGTCGTGCTCAAGGATCGTACCGTCGTGCTCAAAGGTCGCACGTACCGTCGTGCTCAAGGGTCGCACGTACCGTCGTGCTCAAGGGTCGCACGTACCGTCGTGCTCAAGGGTCGCACGTACCGTCGTGCCCAAGGATCGTACCGTCGTGCTCAAAGGTCGCACGTACCGTCGTGCTCAAGGGTCGCACGTACCGTCGTGCTCAAGGGTCGCACGTACCGTCGTGCTCAAGGGTCGTACCGTACCGTCGTGCCCAAGGATCGTACCGTCGTGCTCAAGGGTCGTACCGTCGTGCTCAAGGGTCGTACCGTCGTGCTCAAGGATCGTACCGTCGTATTCATATACAAACATCTCGTACTCATTAATAGATTGAAAAAAAAGATCCCAATAATAATAAATAATAAATAATAATAATAATAATAATAATAATAATAATAAATAATAATAATAATAACTGCATTAGGGCTGTGTACGTTCGTGTGTACGTACCCTATGTGATAATGTACTCACATATGTACGTAATCAATATGTAGTTTACATAACACTTCCTACGTGTTCCCCATTTATTTATTTTTCTTTAATATCCACGTCACCTTTTTTTTTTATCAAATTATATTTATTTAGGATAAAATTAGAAGAAATTTTATACCACAAATAGAAAATCAATATAATTTTAAAGTCATTTAAATTGATAATGATCAAAATTCCAATGAATACTAAATATTCACCATTTAAATGCCGCCTGCAAGTTTAAATGCTTTTTAAAAGGCCATTTTTTTAAATCTAAATATCAAAGTTATGACCATCAAAGTATAAATACATTTAAGATAAATAGAGTCACTTAAAAAGCCTGATAAATCATTTATTCAAGACGTTACTATAATCAGTAAAGCATATATGTCATAAATGGACCAATTCAAGAGTTTTTATTTAAATAAAAGCATTTAAATTAACGGATAATAACGTTATAAATAACGTTTATATGACTGGGAGTTAAATTAGCGTAGTGCATTTATTTAAGACGTTATTATAATCAGTAAAGAATATATGACATAAATGGACCAATTCAAGAGTGTTTATTTAAATAAAAGCATTTAAATTAACGGATAATAACGTTATAAATAACGTTTATGTGACTGGGAGTTAAATTGGTGTAGTACATTCACCTTCCGCTAGGTGAGCCACCTGCAAGTATGGAGGTAGGTTCAAGTTTACCTGGTGGCCCTTATATTTTCACTTATATCTCCCTCTATAGTGATATAGACGCTATATACTCTATATCATATAGACAATGGGTGTTATAGGTGTACTTCCCACGCCATTTAAAGTGTCAGTAGACGTTTATAGCGTTTTAAATGGGGGTTTTATGGACCCCCCCTTTATGGCGAAATGGGGCACGTGAGTACTTACAAGTGTCATATGTCCAGAGAATTTCGTACAAATATGGTCGTATGGGGAAGCCATACATTAAAACACCCTTAACGATCAATAGATCTCGTAATTTAAGGTCAAACTGACCTTTAACTAGTGGTTAATGACGTAGTTGTATATATATTCCCTCTATTTCAGATGTGAATGCAATGCAAGGGGACACGTCATCACGTGAGGGGGCGACGCATTTGGTAAAGTCTGCCATCCAAACCATCATAGAGAACGGGTCCTCCCTGGAGGCCCCCAGAGAAAACGGAGAATGACGACATACCAGATATTCCTCGCCTTCTTGTATTTCTTCATTGTCCTCGTCATTTTGCCCATATTTTGCAGCGAGAAGGTCTACTCTGTCTTCTACCAGGGAGATGAGACCAAGGCCGACATTACCGAGCGGATAAATATGGAGTATAGGCGACAAGGAGTCGAAAAATACTTAGAAAACATGGACCCCCAAAGTTCTCGAACTTTCCACGAAGCGAGATTGTCGACGCCCTTGGACAACTTGATCATCGTCATGGCCAAGAGGCCCGAGCACCCGGAGGACCTGGTGCTCTCGCAGCTGGTGACCGAGATAGACCGTAGCCTAAGGGCGGAGACCTTCTACAGGAGCGCTATGTTCATATGTAACACGACGCGGGTCCCGTTTACCGAGCTGGATCGCTTGGCTCTCTTCTACCCCGTCAGGCCGTCCGAGAACACGACGAAGTGGAAGCTCTTCAACCCGCAGGAGGTCCTCAAACACGACTTCGTCGACTGCGTCACCCAAGGGATGAAGGGGGCGCCCTTCAACCACGTCACCCTCGTTCGAGACGTGGTCGTCCCATATGCGGGGTCGTTGGGCGGTCTTAACTACCTGTTAGCCAATCGGCTGAGCAGGACGCTCGTTCGGGGTGACCTTCGTCAGCGGGAGGGGTCGTGGCTCTTCCTCCACCTCCACGAGCCGGTGGCCTTCCGACATTACGAAATGACGGGCGAGTGTCTGAGGGAACTACTTCTCGTCGCCATCTTTGGCGGAGGGATGTTCGCCTCGGTCTTCCGGTGGTTGGAAGGCCCCCACCAGCCGCCCTCCCTCCGCGCCACCTACGCCTTCTACGGCGCCCTCTACTGCCTCACCCTCGCCCTCTCCGTCGGCCGGCCGTACGTCAGCGAGGTGCGACGCGCCGCCACCGCCTTCTACCGCCTCTACGACCCGCCGCAGCCCGCGCACTTCTCCGCCATGGCGCTCCCGGCGTCCATCCTCCCGCCGCTCCTGACGCAGCTGGACCTTCTGCGTTGCTCGGCGTACACGCCCTTCCACGAGGTGCTCGACCACATGGTCAACACGCTGGAGGCGCCCGCCTACGTCGTGTCGCCCAGCCTCTTCCGCTACGTCGCGCGGGGCCAGGGGAAATAAGTGGGGATTAATCTACGTCGCTGACATCATCCCCCCGCGGGGCCCAGCCGCCATCTTGGAAACACGTGGAACTGATGTCTAAGGTTTAATCTCCCTCTAGAAAACGGGATGTATTCACTGCTTCTGGTTAATCTCCCTCTAGAAAACGGGATGTATTCACTGCTTCTGGTTAATCCTCTCTAGAAAACGGGATGTATTCACTGTTTCTGGTTAATCTCCCTCTAGAAAACGGGATGTATTCACTGCTTCTGGTTAATCCTCTCTAGAAAATGGGATATTAAATCGTTCTGGTTAATCCCCCTGTAGAAAACGGGATGTATTCACTGCTTCTGGTTAATCTCCCTCCAGAAAACGGGATGTATTCACTGCTTCTGGTTAATCTCCCTCTAGAAAACGGGATGTATTCACTGCTTCTGATTAATCCTCTAGAAAACGGGATGCATTCACTGCTTCAGGTTAATCTCCCTCTAGAAAACGGGATGGATGGTTCTGGTTAATCTCCCTCTAGAAAACGGGATGTATTGGATGGTTCTGGTTAATCCTCCTCTAGAAAACGGGATGTATTGAACGGTTCTGGTTAATCCCCTCTAGAAAACGGGATGGATGGTTCTGGTTAATCTCCCTCTAGAAAACGGGATGTATTGGATGGTTCTGGTTAATCCTCCTCTAGAAAACGGGATGTATTGAACGGTTCTGGTTAATCCCCTCTAGAAAACGGGATTTACTCAATGGTTCTAATTAATCCCCTCTAGAAAACGGGATTTACTCAATGGTTCTAATTAATCCCCTCTAGAAAACGGGATGTATTCATTGGTTCTAAACAATCGCCATTGAGGAAAACGGGATGTTCGAAATGATCCAGGTTCAATCTCCCGTTACCTTTAGAAAACGGGAGGAACTGAATGAGTCTGGTTCATCGCCATTACTATAGAAAATGGGACGTCATTTACTGATTCAGGTTATCTTTGGAAAACGGAATGTGCCATATCTTTCAGGTTATATATCCTTTAGAAAGAATATAGAAAACATGATTCAGGTTATTCCTATAGAAAACGGGATTTACCTAGTGATTCTGGTCATCTCCAATGCTATAGAAAACGGGATGTATTTCAACACATTCGACCCCCCCAAATTTTTTTTCTGAAATGTGTATATATATATATATATATATATATATATATATATATATATATATATATATAGTCAACCAAAGGTAACTTTAAGACAAAGTTATCCTTTATCAAATGTACAAATAAATAAATAATTACCTTTCGAGATAATTATCAAAATAACGCAACCAGGTCTGACACGATGTCGAGTGCCAGTAATTAATTAAATGGTGCCTTAAATAACCAGTGTATGAAGCTAGCAATAATTGTGCCTTGATAAGTGAGTTATGAAATTTATTAGCAGTTATTTTCCATTAAGAGAATTATATATTACTTTAGTCTATAACAACCATAATGGTGCTGTTATAATAATTATAAAAATACAGGGCATTAAAGGCATATATATATATATATATATATATATATATATATATATATATATATATATATATATGAAGAAGGTGGTGAGAGTAAGTGAGCTTGGGAAGGAGACTTGTGTGAGGAAGTACCAGGAGAGACTGTGTACAGAATGGAAAAAGGTGAGAACAATGGAAGTAAGGGGAGTGGGGGAGGAATGGGATGTATTTAGGGAATCAGTGATGGATTGCGCAAAAGATGCTTGTGGCATGAGAAGAGTGGGAGGTGGGCTGTTTAGAAAGGGTAGTGAGTGGTGGGATGAAGAAGTAAGAGTATTAGTGAAAGAGAAGAGAGAGGCATTTGGACGATTTTTGCAGGGAAAAAATGCAATTGAGTGGGAGAAGTATAAAAGAAAGAGACAGGAGGTCAAGAGAAAGGTGCAAGAGGTGAAAATAAGGGCAAATGAGAGTTGGGGTGAGAGACTATCGGTAAATTTTAGGGAAAATAAAAAGATGTTCTGGAAGGAGGTAAATAGGGTGCGTAAGACAAGGGAGCAAATGGGAACTTCAGTGAAGGGCGTAAATGGGGAGGTGATAACAAGTAGCGGTGATGTGAGAAGGAGATGGAATGAGTATTTTGAAGGTTTGTTGAATGTGTCTGATGACAGAGTGGCAGATATAGGGTGTTTTGGTCGAGGTGGTGTGCAAAGTGAGAGGGTTAGGGAAAATGATTTGGTAAACAGAGAAGAGGTAGTAAAAGCTTTGCGGAAGATGAAAGCCGGCAAGGCAGCAGGTTTGGATGGTATTGCAGTGGAATTTATTAAGAAAGGGGGTGACTGTATTGTTGACTGGTTGGTAAGGTTATTTAATGTATGTATGACTCATGGTGAGGTGCCTGAGGATTGGCAGAATGCGTGCATAGTGCCATTGTACAAAGGTAAAGGGGATAAGAGTGAGTGCTCAAATTACAGAGGTATAAGTTTGTTGAGTATTCCTGGTAAATTATATGGGAGGGTATTGATTGAGAGGGTGAAGCCATATACAGAGCATCAGATTGGGGAAGAGCAGTGTGGTTTCAGAAGTGGTAGAGGATGTGTGGATCAGGTGTTTGCTTTGAAGAATGTATGTGAGAAATACTTAGAAAAGCAAATGGATTTGTATGTAGCATTTATGGATCTGGAGAAGGCATATGATAGAGTTGATAGAGATGCTCTGTGGAAGGTATTAAGAATATATGGTGTGGGAGGCAAGTTGTTAGAAGCAGTGAAAAGTTTTTATCGAGGATGTAAGGCATGTGTACGTGTAGGAAGAGAGGAAAGTGATTGGTTCTCAGTGAATGTAGGTTTGCGGCAGGGGTGTGTGATGTCTCCATGGTTGTTTAATTTGTTTATGGATGGGGTTGTAAGGGAGGTAAATGCAAGAGTCCTGGAAAGAGGGGCAAGTATGAAGTCTGTTGGGGATGAGAGAGCTTGGGAAGTGAGTCAGTTGTTGTTCGCTGATGATACAGCGCTGGTGGCTGATTCATGTGAGAAACTGCAGAAGCTGGTGACTGAGTTTGGTAAAGTGTGTGGAAGAAGAAAGTTGAGAGTAAATGTGAATAAGAGCAAGGTTATTAGGTACAGTAGGGGTGAGGGTCAAGTCAATTGGGAGGTGAGTTTGAATGGAGAAAAACTGGAGGAAGTGAAGTGTTTTAGATATCTGGGAGTGGATCTGTCAGCGGATGGAACCATGGAAGCGGAAGTGGATCATAGGGTGGGGGAGGGGGCGAAAATTTTGGGAGCCTTGAAAAATGTGTGGAAGTCGAGAACACTATCTCGGAAAGCAAAAATGGGTATGTTTGAGGGAATAGTGGTTCCAACAATGTTGTATGGTTGCGAGGCGTGGGCTATGGATAGAGATGTGCGCAGGAGGATGGATGTGCTGGAAATGAGATGTTTGAGGACAATGTGTGGTGTGAGGTGGTTTGATCGAGTAAGTAACGTAAGGGTAAGAGAGATGTGTGGAAATAAAAAGAGCGTGGTTGAGAGAGCAGAAGAGGGTGTTTTGAAATGGTTTGGGCACATGGAGAGAATGAGTGAGGAGAGATTGACCAAGAGGATATATGTGTCGGAGGTGGAGGGAACGAGGAGAAGAGGGAGACCAAATTGGAGGTGGAAAGATGGAGTGAAAAAGATTTTGTGTGATCGGGGCCTGAACATGCAGGAGGGTGAAAGGAGGGCAAGAAATAGAGTGAATTGGAGTCATGTGGTATACAGGGGTTGACGTGCTGTCAGTGGATTGAAGCAAGGCATGTGAAGCGTCTGGGGTAAACCATGGAAAGCTGTGTAGGTATGTATATTTGCGTGTGTGGACGTGTGTATGTACATGTGTATGGTGGGGGGGGGGGGGGGGTTGGGCCATTTCTTTCGTCTGTTTCCTTGCGCTACCTCGCAAACGCGGGAGACAGCGACAAAGTATAAAAAAAAAAAAAAAAAAAAAAAATATATATATATATATATTGGAAAGGATCACAATTTTGCGCGTGATCAAGATATTCCTATGAGTCCACGGGGGAAAATGAAACACGATAAGTTCCCAAGTGCACTTTCGTGTCATAATCACATCATCAGGGGAGACACATGAGAGAAATATAACAGTCAGTTGATATACATCGAAGAGACGCGTCCTAGCTTCGTCTCTTCGATGTATATCAACCGACTGTTATATTTCTCTCTTGTGTCTCCCCTGATGATGTGATTATGACACGAAAGTGCACTTGGGAACTTTTCGTGTTTCATTTTCCCCGTGGACTCATAGGAATATATATATATATATATATATATATATATATATATATATATATATATATATATATATATATATATATATATATCCCACTAGTTAAATGGAATATCACATACTGGGTTAGCATTTAAAAAAAAATACATATAGTATTCAGTGTCAAAATATTTTGTACAGAATATTCATGACCAAAATATTGTTATTTATATAAGATTTTGTGATCTTTACCTCTTTACCAAAACGTGAAATAATAATAATAATAAAAAAAAAAATTATTTTCTGATTCAAATTTGTATCATTCGAACTTTTGAATATTACAATTTATATATATATAAATCTACGAATACTTGCTTTCGAGGATATGGGGCAATATTTGAATATTCTATCTATCTATGAATACTACGATGTTTCTATCTATCGATACTGCAATGTTTCTATCTATCGATACTACAATGTTTCTATCTATGAATACTACGATGTTTCTATCTATCGATACTGCAATGTTTCTATCTATCGATACTGCAATGTTTCTATCTATCGATACTGCAATGTTTCTATCTATCGATACTACAATGTTTCTATCTATCGATACTGCAATGTTTCTATCTATCGATACTGCAATGTTTCTATCTATCGATACTGCAATGTTTCTATCTATCGATACTACAATGTTTCTATCTGTCAATACTACAATGTTTCTATCTATCGATACTGCAATGTTTCTATCCATCGATACTACAATGTTTCTATCTATCGATACTGCAATGTTTCTATCTATCGATACTGCAATGTTTCTATCTATCGATACTGCAATGTTTCTATCTATCGATACTGCAATGTTTCTATCTATCGATACTGCAATATTTCTATCTATCGATACAGCAATGTTTCTATCTATCGATACTGCAATGTTTCTATCTATCGATACTGCAATGTTTCTATCTATCGATACTGCAATGTTTCTATCTATCGATACTGCAATGTTTCTATCTATCGATACTGCAATGTTTCTATCTATCGATACTACAATGTTTCTATCTATCGATACTACAATGTTTCTATCTGTCAATACTACAATGTTTCTATCTATCGACACTACAATGTTGCCATGGTAATATTTTCTTAAACAACGCATTATTATTTTCTACGAATTAAAATTTAATATATAAATATATAAGTGAATATTCATTGCAGTGTGCACAAGTAGAATAAATAATTTAGCAGTTATCAAATTGTTTATAATAATAGTTCTTACTGCGCATTGACGATGTAATTAAGGCAATTCAAGCTATATAAACAGAGGAACTGATAGATTAACACGGTTAGACATATATAGCTTTCTATGCTAGGCTCCCGCTAGGTTATATACACGTAGCCTCCGCTTGGATATATACACAGCTAGGCTCCGCTAGGCTATATACACGTAGCCTCCGCTTGGATATATACACAGCTAGGCTCCGCTAGGCTATATACACGTAGTTTCCGCTAGGCTATATACACAGCTAGGCTCCGCTAGGCTATATACACAGCTAGGCTCCGCTAGGCTATATACACAGCTAGGCTCCGCTTGGCTATATACACAGCTAGGCTCCGCTAGGCATATACACAGCTAGGCCCCGCTAGGCTATATACACAGCTAGGCTCCGCTTGGCTATATACACAGCTAAGCTCCGCTAGGATATATACACGTAGCCTCCACTAGGCTATATACACAGCTAGGTTCCGCTAGGCTATATACACGTAGCCTCCACTAGGCTATATACACACCTAGGCTCCGCTAGGCTATATACACAGCTAGGCTCCGCTTGGCTATATACACAGCTAGGCTCCGCTAGGCTATATACACAGCTAGGCTCCGCTACGCTATATACACGTAGCTTCCGCTAGGCTATATACACAACTAGGCTCCGCTAAGCTATATACACGTAGCTTCCGCTAGGCTATATACACAGCTAGGCTCCGCTAGGCTATATACACAACTAGGCTCCGCTAGGCTATATACACAGCTAGGCTCCGCTAGGCTATATACACAGCTAGGCTCCGCTTGGCTATATACACAGCTAGGCTCCGCTAGGCTATATATACATAGCCTCCGCTAGGCTATATACACAGCTAGGCTCCGCTAGGCTATATACACAGCTAGACTCCGCTAGGCTATATATACATAGCCTCCGCTAGGCTATATACACGGCTAGGCTCCGCTAGGCTATATATACATAGCCTCCGCTAGGCTATAAACACAGTTAGGCTCCGCTAGGCTATATACACATAGCCTCCACTAGGATATATACACAGCTAGGCTCCGCTAGGCTATATACGCAGCTAGGCTCCGCTAGGCTATATACACATAGCCTCCACTAGGATATATACACAGCTAGGCTCCGCCAGGCTATATACACAGCTAGGCTCCGCTAGGCTATATACACGTAGCTTCCGCTTGGCTATATACACAGCTAGGCTCTGCTAGGGTATATACACAGCTAGGCTCCGCTAGGCTATATACACAGCTAGGCTCCGCTAGGCTATATACACATAGCCTCAACTAGGATATATACACAGCTAGGCTCCGCCAGGCTATATACACAGCTAGGCTCCGCTAGGCTATATACACGTAGCTTCCGCTTGGCTATATACACAGCTAGGCTCCGCTAGGCTATATACACAGTTAGACTCCGCTAGGCTATATACACATAGCCTCTGCTAGGTTATATACACAGCTAGGCTTCGCTAGGCTATATACACGTAGCCTCCGCTAGGCTATATACATAGCTAGGCTCCGCTAGGCTATATACACAGCTAGGCTCCGCTAGGCTATATACACAGCTAGGCTCCGCTAGGCTACACAGACAGCTAGGCTCCGCTAGGCTATATACACAGCTAGGCTCCGCTAGGCTATATACACATAGCCTCCGCTAGGCTATATACACAGCTAGACTCCGCTAGGCTATATAGACAGCTAGGCTCCGCTAGGCTATATACACGTAGCCTCTGCTAGGCTATATACACAGCTAGGCTCCGCTAGGCTATATACACATAGCCTCCGCTTGGCTATATACACAGCTAGGTTCCGCTAGGCTACATACACAGCTAGGCTCCGCTAGGCTATATACACGTAGCCTCTGCTAGGCTATATACACAGCTAGGCTCCGCTAGGCTATATACACAGCTAGGCTCCGCTAGGCTATATACACGTAGCTTCCGCTTGGCTATATACACAGCTAGGCTCCGCTAGGCTATATACACAGCTACGCTCCGCTAGGCTATATACACGTAGCTTCCGCTTGGCTATATACACAGCTAGGCTCCGCTGGGCTATATACACGTAGCCTCCGCTAGGCTATATACACAGCTAGGTTCCGCTAGGCTATATACACAGCTAGGTTCCGCTAGGATATATACACAGCTAGGTTCCGCTAGGATATATATACGTAGCCTCCGCTAAGCTATATACACAGCTAGGCTCCGCTAGGCTATATACATAGCTAGGTTCCGATAGGCTATATACACGTAGCTTCCGCTAGGCTACATACACAGCTAGGTTCCGCTAGACTATATACACAGCTAGGTTCCGCTAGGCTATATACACGTAGCTTCCGCTAGGCTACATACACAGCTAGGTTCCGCTAGGCTATATACACAGCTAGGTTCCGCTAGGCTATATGCACAGCTAGGTTCCGCTTGGATATATACACAGCTAGGTTCCGCTAGGCTATATACACGTAGCCTCCGCTAGGCTATATACACAGCTAGGTTCCGCTAGGCTATATACACAGCTAGGTTCCGCTAGGCTATATACACAGCTAGGTTCCGCTAGGCTATATACACGTAGCTTCCGCTAGGCTACATACACAGCTAGGGTCCGCTAGGCTATATACACGTAGCCTCCGCTAGGCTATATACACATCTAGGCTCCGCTAGGCTATATACACAGCTAGGCTCCGCTAGGCTATATACACGTAGCCTCCGCTTGGCTATATACACAGCTAGGCTCCGCTTGGCTATAAACACAGCTAGGCTCCGCTAGGCTATATACACAGCTAGACTCCGCTAGGCTATATATACATAGCCTCCGCTAGGCTATATACACAGCTAGGCTCCGCTAGGCTATATATACATAGCCTCCGCTAGGCTATATACACAGTTAGGCTCCGCTAGGCTATATACACATAGCCTCCACTAGGATATATACACAGCTAAGCTCCGCTAGGCTATATACGCAGCTAGGCTCCGCTAGGCTATATACACATAGCCTCCACTAGGATATATACACAGCTAGGCTCCGCCAGGCTATATACACAGCTAGGCTCCGCTAGGCTATATACACGTAGCTTCCGCTTGGCTATATACACAGCTAGGCTCCGCTAGGCTATATACACAGCTAGGCTCCGCTAGGCTATATACACAGCTAGGCTCCGCTAGGCTATATACACAGCTAGGCTCCGCTAGGCTATATACACATAGCCTCCACTAGGATATATACACAGCTAGGCTCCGCCAGGCTATATACACAGCTAGGCTCCGCTAGGCTATATACACGTAGCTTCCGCTTGGCTATATACACAGCTAGGCTCCGCTAGGCTATATACACAGCTAGACTCCGCTAGGCTATATACACATAGCCTCTGCTAGGTTATATACACAGCTAGGCTTCGCTAGGCTATATACACGTAGCCTCCGCTAGGCTATATACATAGCTAGGCTCCGCTAGGCTATATACACGTAGCCTCCGCTAGGCTATATACACAGCTAGGCTCCGCTAGGCTATATAGACAGCTAGGCTCCGCTAGGCTATATACACAGCTAGGCTCCGCTAGGCTATATACACATAGCCTCTGCTAGGCTATATACACAGCTAGGCTCCGCTAGGCTATATACACAGCTAGGCTCCGCTAGGCTATATACACAGCTAGGCTCCGCTAGGCTACATACACGTAGCCTCTGCTAGGCTATATACACAGCTAGGCTCCGCTAAGCTATATACACATAGCCTCCGCTAGGCTATATACACAGCTAGGTTCCGCTAGGCTACATACACAGCTAGGCTCCGCTAGGCTATATACACAGCTAGGTTCCGCTAGGCTATATACACAGCTAGGCTCCGCTAGGCTATATACACAGCTAGGCTCCGCTAGGCTATATACACGTAGCCTCTGCTAGGCTATATACACAGCTAGGCTCCGCTAGGCTATATACACGTAGCTTCCGCTTGACTATATACACAGCTAGGCTCCGTTAGGCTTTATACACAGCTAGGCTCCGCTAGGCTATATACACGTAGCTTCCGCTTGGCTATATACAAAGCTAGGCTCCGCTAGGCTATATACACGTAGCCTCCGCTAGGCTATATACACAGCTAGGTTCCGCTAGGCTATATACACAGCTAGGTTCCGCTAGGATATATACACAGCTATGTTCCGCTAGGATATATATACGTAGCCTCCGCTAGGCTATATACACAGCTAGGCTCCGCTAGGCTATATACATAGCTAGGTTCCGATAGGCTATATACACGTAGCTTCCGCTAGGCTACATACACAGCTAGGTTCCGCTAGGCTATATACACAGCTAGGTTCCGCTAGGCTATATACACGTAGCTTCCGCTAGGCTACATACACAGCTAGGTTCCGCTAGGCTATATACACAGCTAGGTTCCGCTAGGCTATATGCACAGCTAGGTTCCGCTAGGATATATACACAGCTAGGTTCCGCTAGGCTATATACACGTAGCCTCCGCTAGGCTATATACACAGCTAGGTTCCGCTAGGCTATAAACACAGCTAGGTTGCGCTAGGCTATATACACAGCTAGGTTCCGCTAGGCTATATACACGTAGCTTCCGCTAGGCTACATACACAGCTTGGGTCCGCTAGGCTATATACACGTAGCCTCCGCTAGGCTATATACACAGCTAGGCTCCGCTAGGCTATATACACAGCTAGGCTCCGCTAGGCTATATACACGTAGCCTCCGCTTGGCTATATACACAGCTAGGCTCCGCTTGGCTATATACACAGCTAGGCTCCGCTAGGCTATATACACGTAGCCTCCGCTTGGCTATATATACGAAGCCTCCGCTAGGCTATATACACAGCTAGGCTCCGCTAGGCTATATACACCTAACCTCCGCTAGGCTATATACACAGCTAGGCTCCGCTAGGCTATATACACCTAACCTCCACTAGGCTATATAAACATAGCCTAAGGACAAATTAAAAGTTAATTAGCATTAGCAAACTAAGACAGATCCAATGACGTTACGTGTGGCATAATTAGCATAGGTGGATTTTCATGTGGCATAATTAGCATAGGTGGATTTTCATGTGGCATAATTAGCAGAGGGGATTTTCATGTGGCATAATTAGCATAGGTGGATTTTCATGTGGCATAATTAGCAGAGGGGATTTTCATGTGGCATAATTAGCAGAGGGGATTTTCATGTGGCCAAACACGAAAACATCGATAAAAATATATATATATATTTTTTTTTTTTTTTTTTTTTTTTTAAACTATTCACCATTTCCCGCGTTAACGAGGTAGCGTTAAGAACAGAGGACTGGGCCTTTTTTGGAATATCCTCACCTGGCCCCCTTCTCTGTTCCTTCTTTTGGAAAATTAAAAAAAAAAACGAGAGGGGAGGATTTCCAGCCCCCCGCTCCCTCCCCTTTTAGTCGCCTTCTACGACACGCAGGGAATACGTGGGAAGTATTCTTAATCCCCTATCCCCAGGGATAATATATATATATATATATATATATATATATATATATATATATATATATATATATATATATTATATATATATATATATATATATATATATATATATATATATATATATATATATATATGATGTGATTATTACATGAAAGTGCACTTGGGAACTCATCGTGTTTCATTTTCCCCCGTGGACTCATAGGAATATATACATATATATATATATATATATATATATATATATATATATATATATATATATATATATATATATATTCTTGAGCATCCTGGTCGTGCCAAAAACGCAGGGTTACGACCCGTGACCTCAAACAGCCCAATTGAACACAGGAGCAATATAACCCACTACCACACCAATGCCAAAGTGACATAAACCATTAAAAATAAAATAGCCAAGTTATAATACAGGAAGGCTATACCATCCCTGTAATTAAAGAGCAAAAAAATAATTAATTCCAATTTAATAAACCTAACGACCAATCCGAGACAGTGAAACTGGTTCGGGGATGCCAAACCAAACGACTCCCATCGAACCATTCATTACTCAAACAACCAAACCAAAACTACTTCCATAACACTAACGATATGCTAATTAGTTCATAGGAGAAAATCACCATCCTTGGCAAACCACTCGGAACTACGAGACGAAACGACCAGAGATAACGAGAGTGATTCGACCCTTTTCCTGAGCGACCCCGACTCACCTGGGGTTCGAAGCCGCTTCGAATCGCCTCGCCCGAGCGAACCCCCGAAATCCAATATGGCGGCCGGGTGGCGTCGTACTCCCCACAATTTATGGCGATATCTCCTCCTCCTCTTCCTGTAGACGTCCTCGTAAGGCTTCATTATAATCACTAATTACACCGGAGGCGAATTGGTCGTTAGGTGTGGCGTTAAATGGCTTCCGTGACGGTAAATGACCCAATGTTTTGATCCGTTCCATGTCAGCCATAGGTTGACGGGTTTCTGTCACATTCCCTTATTTCGTGATTTTACCCGTCTATACCGTCACACACTGGGCCTGTCTCACGTTCACTAACTCTCCCGTCACTACGATAACGAAATGTCGTAAGCACACATCCGGGTCTTTGGTAAATAACGGGGAAAAGTAAATAAAAAGCGGCCATGTTTCACACCGAGACGGAGCGCATAACCTCCCCCGACCACAGTCAACAGGTAACTGATTCGTCTTTTGTTTTTGTGGGGGATTCTGGGCAGAATTATGACGTCATCGTTTAAAAATCATCGTGTAAACATAACATTGATTTACGCCATTGAATAAATACGTAAATAAATGAATAAATAAGTGATATATATATATATATATATATATATATATATATATATATATATATATACATATATAGAGCAATAGTTACATTAGTTAAATGGAGTTAAATATGGCTGGGTGGAGGAGGGTGGATGTGGTGGAAATGGGATGTTTTGAGGACAATATGTGGTGTGAGGTGGATTGGTGGTGTGAGGTGGATTGGTGGAGTAATGAAAGGGTAATTGGACATGTGTGGTGATGAAAAGGAGTGTGGTTGAGAGAGGAGAAGAGGAGTGTTTTGAAGCAGAAGGTGTTCTGAAATAGTTGTGGACATAAAGGAGTGAGGAAAGATTGATAAAGAGGATAAATAAATATGTATGTCAGAGGTGGAGGGAACATGGACAACTGGGAGACCATATTGGAGGTGGAAGGATAGATTTAAGGATGGGTTTTGAACGACTGGGGTCTGAACATGCAAGACGGTGAGAGGCATGCAAGGGATAAGACGCATTGGAACGCAGCCACAGCTTACTTACAAGACTCCAATGGCGTTCAAGACTGACCTAACCCACATTTGACGTTTTATTTTCACTTCTTCCTTCTCTCAAAGTATAGAACGTCAATAAAGTAAGAATTCCAATGTTTGTAAATTCTATATACACAAGGATAAACATGGGATAAGATTCAATAGACAATTTATTGTGATATATAAAGAGGTACATCAGTTTACTTACATTTAAGTATATTGTAGTAATAACAATATCATACACATTTATAATAGCTTAACATCTGTGTATATACATTGTATATACATGTAAGATAATGTGTATGTTTTTGTGAAATTGTTTACGAATTTTCGTATATGTGTTTACAGTGTATATGTGCATCTTAAATGCTGACGAATTTCGTGTGTGTGTGTGTGTGTGTGTGTGTGTGTGTGTGTGTGTCTGTGTCTGTGTGTGTGTGTGTGTGTGTGTATGTGAGGGTGTGTGTGTCTGTGTGTGTGTGTTTGCTGTGTATATATGTGTGTCTTAAAGACATATGATGTACATATTTCTGTGTTTCTATATACTTTCTGAATATAGTGTACGCTATTACGCTAACGCTACGCTTTAAGGGTAGTGTACGCAATTACGCTACGCTTTGAGGCTAGTGTACGCAATTACGCAACGCTTTAAGGCTAGTGTACGCAATTACACTACGCTTTAAGGCTAGTGTACGCAATTACACTACGCTTTAAGGGTAGTGTACGCAATTACGCTACGCTTTAAGGCTGAGATGTAAAAAATACGCATTTCTTTATACCTTAAAAACATTAATTTAAACTCATTTAAACTATAGTTTTATTATGAGTTTTTTTTAGTCGATTCACTTAAATACTTGACGGGTTACAAGTGGGATGATCTTGTACTTAATTAAGTGGGTTCAAATTGGGGGTTTTATTATTCGCGTTAGAGAGAAGGGGTTCAAATTGGGGTTTTATTATTCGCGTTAGAGAGAAGGGGTTCAAATTGGGGGTTTTATTATTCGCGTTAGAAAGAAGGGGTTCAAACTGGGGGTTTTATTATTCGCGTTAGAGAGAAGGGGTTCAAATTGGGGGTTTTATTATTCGCGTTAGAAAGAAGGGGTTCAAATTGGGGGTTTATTATTCGCGTTAGAAAGAAGGGGTTCAAATTGGGGGTTTTATTATTCGCGTTAGAAAGAAGGGGTTCAAATTGGGGGGTTTATTATTCGCGTTAGAAAGAAGGGGTTCAAATTGGGGGTTTTATTATTCGCGTTAGAAAGAAGGGGTTCAAATTGGGGGTTTATTATTCGCGTTAGAAAGAAGGGGTTCAAACTGGGGGTTTTATTATTCGCGTTAGAGAGAAGGGGTTCAAATTGGGGGTTTTATTATTCGCGTTAGAAAGAAGGGGTTCAAATTGGGGGGTTCATTATTCGCGTTAGAAAGAAGGGGTTCAAATTGGGGGTTTTATTATTCGCGTTAGAAAGAAGGGGTTCAACTTGGGGGGTTTATTATCCGCGTTAGAAAGAAGGGGTTCAAATTGAGGGTTTTATTATTCGCGTTAGAGAGAAGGGGTTCAAATTGAGGGTTTTATTATTCGCGTTAGAAAGAAGGGGTTCAAATTGGGGGTTTTATTATTCGCGTTAGAAAGAAGGGGTTTAAATTGGGGGTTTTATTATTCGCGTTAGAGAGAAGGGGTTCAAATTGGGGGTTTTATTATTCGCGTTAGAAAGAAGGGGTTCAAATTGGGGGTTTTATTATTCGCGTTAGAAAGAAGGGGTTCAAATTGAGGGTTTAATTATTCGCGTTAGAGAGAAGGGGTTCAAATTGAGGGTTTTATTATTCGCGTTAGAAAGAAGGGGTTCAAATTGAGGGTTTTATTATTCGCGTTAGAGAGAAGGGGTTCAAATTGAGGGTTTTATTATTCGCGTTAGAGAGAAGGGGTTCAAATTGGGGGTTTTATTATTCGCGTTAGAAAGAAGGGGTTCAAATTGGGGGTTTTATTATTCGCGTTAGAGAGAAGG
>NC_092294.1:16060933-16138555 GCF_036320965.1 Panulirus ornatus
AGTCAGTTGATATACAACGAAGAGACGAAGCTAGGACGCCATTTGGTAAACGTCCTAGCTTCGTCTCTTCGATGTATATCAACTGACTGTTATAGTTATCTCTTGTGTCTCCCCTGATGATGTGATTATGACACGAAAGTGCACTTGGCAACTTATCGTGTATCATTCTCCCCCCGTGGACTCATAGCAATATCTTGATCACGCGCAACATTGTGATCCTTTCTAATATATATATATATATGTGTATTTATATATATATATATATATATATGCAAGAGAGGTACAAGAACAACCCACTTGATCTCTTCCTGCGACATATGTTCAATGTTCAGCTTCTGTTCTTGCGATGGTTCGCTAATTTTGATCTTCCAGTCAAATGGCACCTCTCTCAAAACATGTCCTCCTTCTCCATGCCTTTTCTGCTCTTCCCCAAGCCTTTTATTCCTGGAAATGTTGTGTGCCACAGGTAAATGGAAGAACAAATTGGAAAAAAAAGGCCTTAAATGGCCACCATTTAAATAGTGGGGGGGTTTCGTCGAATCGAATCCCCCTTCATTTCCCTATTTCTCCCTAAGGGTGGAGTAAAATATGTATATATATTTATATATTTCTTTTTAAATAATAATTTGTTCTAAATGAACAAACCACCTTTTTTTTAAATAACAATTTGTTCTTAAGAACACAAAAGGCCATTTCTTAGCCTCTGGGGAAGGGGAGGGGGGGTAGCCAAGGGAGAGAACAGAAAATTACGTTTTTTAATCTTTTAAAAAATTTTACAGTTTATTATAATTTTTATTTTTTTTTAATCTTTAAATGATTAAAAGAAAACGGGGGGAATTCTAAAAAAAATTCCCTTAAACCAGTAAAAAACCACGGATGCAAAATTAAACCAAGATGGTTTACATCACTAAACCACTCAAGGATGGAATGAAAAAAAAATAGAAGAAAAAAGAAGTAAATAAGAGAGAGAGAGAGAGAGAGAGAGAGAGAGAGAGAGAGAGAGAGAGAGAGAGAGAGAGAGAGAGAGAGAGAGAGTTTGGGAGGGCATTTTGTGTGCAAGAGAGAGAGAGAGAGAGAGAGAGAGAGAGAGAGAGAGAGAGAGAGAGAGAGAAGAAGGGTTCGCGGGTTCAGAAATGCTTCGGGACGACACTGTTTCAAACTCAAGTGAACCCATGTCTCTCTCTCTCTCTCTCTCTCTCTCTCTCTCTTGCACACAAAATGCCCTCCCAACCTCTCTCTCTCTCTCTCTCTCTCTCTCTCTCTCTCTCTCTCTCTCTCTCTCTCTCTCACACACACACACACACACACACACAATGCCCCCAACCCTTCTTCTCTCTCTCTCTCTCTCTCTCTCTCTCTCTCTCTCTCTCTCTCTCTCTCTCTCTCTCTCTCTCACACACACACACACACACACAATGCCCCAACCCTTCTTCTCTCTCTCTCTCTCTCTCTCTCTCTCTCTCTCTCTCTCTCTCTCTCTCTCTTTCTCTCAATACCCCCCGCCCCCCTTACACACTCACAGCGCCCCTGGGCTCTGAACCTCCTGCTTGTGAACTCCAACATCCGAGCCGGAGCCCCGATTCGAACCGGGCGCGAACGACGCTTCGGGCACCGCCAGCGTCATCGGGCCCACGCTCGCTGCCGGGGGCTTCTGGTGAGGTTGTCGTACGGCAGGCGTCGGTGGGGCGCCCCCAAGCGAGCCCAGGGCTAGGGTCGTTCGGGGTCTATGAGGCTGCTGCTTCCTGTGGTAGCGGGCTAACCCCGGCGTGTTCCTGTGTAAACAAGACCCGTTTTCTTTTCAAAAGAAAATGGAGTCGCCATAGCATCTAAAGATATAGATAAATTAATAATAAGTTTGGTTAGTTATGTATAAAAAAAGACAGGGATAAATGTATTTATAGATTCATTTCCTGTGTAAACAAGACCCGTTTTCTTTTTAAAAGAAAATGGAGTCGCCATAGCATCTAAAGATATAGATAAATTAATAATAAGTTTGGTTAGTTATGTATAAAAAAAGACAGGAATAAATGTATTTATAGATTCATTTCCTGTGTAAACAAGACCCGTTTTCTTTTTAAAAGAAAATGGAGTCGCCATGGCATCTAAAGATATAGATAAATTAATAATAAGTTTGGTTAGTTATGTAAAGAAGAGACAGGAATAAATGTATTTATAGATTCATTTCCTGTGTAAACAAGACCCGTTTTCTTTTCAAAAGAAAATGGAGTCGCCATAGCATCTAAAGATATAGATAAATTAATAATAAGTTTGGTTAGTTATGTATAAAAAAAGACAGAGATAAATGTATTTATAGATTCATTTCCTGTGTAAACAAGACCCGTTTTCTTTTTAAAAGAAAATGGAGTCGCCATAGCATGCAAAGATATAGATAAATTACAGTAAGTTTGTTAGTTATGTATAAAAAAAAGACAGGAATAAATGTATTTATAGATTCATTTCCTGTGTAAACAAGACCCGTTTTCTTTTTAAAAGAAAATGGAGTCGCCACAGCATCTAAAGATATAGATAAATTAATAATAAGTTTGGTTGGTTATGTATAAAAAAAAGACAGGAATAAATGTATTTATAGATTCATTTATGACCCACAGGGAGTTTCTGGTGTCCAAAGCTGCGCTACGTACAGTAGCAGGGGTGTGTGTGTGTGTGTGTGTGTGTGTGTGTGTGTGTGTGTGTGTGTGTGTGTGTGCCCTTAGAGAAAGTCCAAAGACGAAAATGTACTTTCAGCGATAGAACCTTGCCCAGAGTCTGTCTTCAACACTTATACTTTAACACTACTACTACTACTACTACTTAACACTACTACTACTTAACACTCCTACTACTACTACTTAACACTAGTCCTGCCACTACTTAACACTATACTACCACTACTTAACGCTAATACTGCCATTACTTAACACTACTACTGCCATTACTTAAGACTAATACATCCACTACTTAACATTACTACTACCAGTACTTAACACTACTACTTCAAGGAGGGTGACCCAGGACACTTCACCTACTACTACTACTTAACACTACTACCACTAGTACTACTACTTAACACTACTACTAACATTACTTAACACTACTACTACTACTACTTAACACTACTACTAACATTACTTAACACTACTGCTACCACTACTTAACACTACTACTACTACTTCTACTACTACTACTTAACACTACTACTACTACTTAACTCTACTACTACTACTTAACACTACTACTACTTAACTCTACTACTACTACTACTTAACACTACTACTTAACACTACTACTACTTAACACTATTACTACTTAACACTACTACTTCTTAACACTACTTCTACTACTTAATACTACTACTACTACTACTACTACTTAACACTACTACTACTACTTCAAGAAGGGTGAGCCAGGACCTTACCCTCTGTTCATTCTGAGGTGACCTTCTGCAGGCGGTGGAGACAAAGGCTTTGGCCTTTTACGGTCTTCGTTGCCCTTGGCCATTTTCACAGGGGCGTTGGGGCTGGTAGGTAAGGGCTGGGGTTAGTATAAGGTGGTACTGGGGGCTGGTAGGTAAGGGCTGGGGTTAGTATAAGGTGGTACTGGGGGCTGGTAGGTAAGGGCTGGGGTTAGTATAAGGTGGTACTGGGGGCTGGTAGGTAAGGGCTGGGGTTAGTATAAGGTGGTACTGGGGGGCTGGTAGGTAAGGGCTGGGGTTAGTATAAGGTGGTACTGGGGGGCTGGTAGGTAAGGGCTGGGGTTAGTATAAGGTGGTACTGGGGGGCTGGTAGGTAAGGGCTGGGGTTAGTATAAGGTGGTACTGGGGGGCTGGTAGGTAAGGGCTGGGGTTAGTATAAGGTGGTACTGGGGGCTGGTAGGTAAGGGCTGGGGTTAGTATAAGGTGGTACTGGGGGCTGGTAGGTAAGGGCTGGGGTTAGTATAAGGTGGTGCCATGAAAGGGTCTACAGTGGTGCCAATGAAAGGGTTCTACAGTGGTGCCATGAAAGGGTCTACAGTGGTGCCAATGAAGGGTCTACAGTGGTGCCAATGAAGGGTCTACAGTGGTGCCAATGAAGGGTCTACAGTGGTGCCAATGAAGGGTCTACAGTGGTGCCAATGAAGGGTCTACAGTGGTGCCAATGAAGGGTCTACAGTGGTGCCAATGAAAGGGTCTACAGTGGTGCCAATGAAGGGTCTACAGTGGTGCCAATGAAAGGGTTCTACAGTGGTGCCAATGAAAGGGTTCTACAGTGGTGCCATGAAAGGGTCTACAGTGGTGCCAATGAAGGGTCTACAGTGGTGCCAATGAAGGGTCTACAGTGGTGCCAATTGAAAGGGTCTACAGTGGTGCCAATGAAGGGTCTACAGTGGTTGCCAATGAAAGGGTCTACTGTGGTGCCAATGAAAGGGTTACAGTGGTGCCAATGAAAGGGTCTACTGTGGTGCCAATGAAAGGGTTCTACAGTGGTGCCAATGAAGGGTCTACAGTGGTGCCAATGAAAGGGTTCTACAGTGGTGCCATGAAAGGGTCTACAGTGGTGCCATGAAAGGGTCTACAGTGGTGCAATGAAAGGTCTACAGTGGTGCCAATGAAGGGTCTACAGTGGTGCCAATGAAGGGTCTACAGTGGTGCCAATGAAGGGTCTACAGTGGTGCCAATGAAGGGTCTACAGTGGTGCCAATGAAGGGTCTACAGTGGTGCCAATGAAGGGTCTACAGTGGTGCCAATGAAGGGTCTACAGTGGTGCCAATGAAGGGTCTACAGTGGTGCCAATTGAAAGGGTCTACAGTGGTGCCAATGAAAGGGTTCTACAGTGGTGCCAATGAAGGGTCTACAGTGGTGCCAATGAAGGGTCTACAGTGGTGCAATGAAAGGTCTACAGTGGTGCCAATTGAAAGGGTCTACAGTGGTGCAATGAAAGGTCTACAGTGGTGCAATGAAAGGGTCTACATTGCCAATGAAAGGGTCTACAATGCCAATGAAAGGGTCTACATTGCCAATGAAAGGGTCTACATTGCCAATGAAAGGGTCTACAGTGGTGCAATGAAAGGTCTACAGTGGTGCAATGAAAGGGTCTACTGTGGTGCCAATGAAAGGGTCTACATTGCCAATGAAAGGGTCTACATTGCCAATGAAAGGGTCTACAATGCCAATGAAAGGGTCTACATTGCCAATGAAGGTCTACAGTGGTGCCATGAAAGGGTCTACAATGCCAATGAAAGGGTCTACAGTGGTGCCAATGAAAGGGTTACAGTGGTGCCAATGAAAGGGTCTACATTGCCAATGAAAGGGTTACAGTGGTGCCAATTGAAAGGGTCTACAATGCCAATGAAAGGGTCTACAATGCCAATGAAAGGGTCTACAATGCCAATGAAAGGGTCTACATTGCCAATGAAAGGGTCTACATTGCCAATGAAAGGGTCTACTGTGGTGCCAATGAAAGGGTCTACTGTGGTGCCAATGAAAGGGTCTACAATGCAATGAAAGGGTCTACATTGCCAATGAAAGGGTCTACATTGCCAATGAAAGGGTCTACATTGCCAATGAAAGGGTCTACATTGCCAATGAAAGGGTTACAGTGGTGCCAATGAAAGGGTCTACATTGCCAATGAAAGGGTCTACAATGCCAATGAAAGGGTCTACAGTGGTGCAATGAAAGGTCTACAGTGGTGCCAATGAAAGGGTTACAGTGGTGCCAATTGAAAGGGTCTACAGTGGTGCCAATTGAAAGGGTCTACAGTGGTGCCAATGAAAGGGTCTACATTGCCAATGAAAGGGTCTACATTGCCAATGAAAGGGTCTACTGTGGTGCCAATGAAAGGGTTACAGTGGTGCCAATGAAAGGGTCTACATTGCCAATGAAAGGGTTACAGTGGTGCCAATTGAAAGGGTCTACAGTGGTGCCATGAAAGGGTCTACAATGCCAATGAAAGGGTCTACAATGCCAATGAAAGGGTCTACAATGCCAATGAAAGGGTCTACATTGCCAATGAAAGGGTCTACAATGCCAATGAAAGGGTCTACATTGCCAATGAAAGGGTTCTACAGTGGTGCCAATGAAAGGGTCTACAGTGGTGCCAATTGAAAGGGTCTACAGTGGTGCCATGAAAGGGTCTACAGTGGTGCCAATGAAAGGGTCTACTGTGGTGCCAATGAAAGGGTCTACAGTGGTGCCAATGAAAGGGTCTACAGTGGTGCCAATGAAAGGGTCTACAGTGGTGCCAATGAAAGGGTCTACAGTGGTGCCAATGAAAGGGTCTACAGTGGTGCCAATGAAAGGGTCTACAGTGGTGCCAATGAAAGGGTCTACAGTGGTGCCAATGAAAGGGTCTACAATGCCAATGAAAGGGTCTACAGTGGTGCCAATGAAAGGGTCTACAGTGGTGCCAATGAAAGGGTCTACAGTGGTGCCAATGAAAGGGTCTACAATGCCAATGAAAGGGTCTACAGTGGTGCCAATGAAAGGGTCTACAGTGGTGCAATGAAAGGGTCTACATTGCCAATGAAAGGGTTACAGTGGTGCCAATGAAAGGGTCTACAGTGGTGCAATGAAAGGGTCTACATTGCCAATGAAAGGGTTCTACAGTGGTGCCAATGAAAGGGTCTACAATGCCAATGAAAGGGTCTACAATGCCAATGAAAGGGTCTACATTGCCAATGAAAGGGTTCTACAGTGGTGCCATGAAAGGGTCTACAGTGGTGCCAATTGAAAGGGTCTACAGTGGTGCCAATGAAAGGGTCTACAGTGGTGCCAATGAAAGGGTCTACATTGCCAATGAAAGGGTCTACAATGCCAATGAAAGGGTCTACATTGCCAATGAAAGGGTTCTACAGTGGTGCCATGAAAGGGTCTACAATGCCAATGAAAGGGTCTACAATGCCAATGAAAGGGTCTACATTGCCAATGAAAGGGTCTACATTGCCAATGAAAGGGTTCTACAGTGGTGCCATGAAAGGGTCTACATTGCCAATGAAAGGGTTCTACAGTGGTGCCATGAAAGGGTCTACATTGCCAATGAAAGGGTTCTACAGTGGTGCCAATGAAAGGGTCTACATTGCCAATGAAAGGGTTCTACAGTGGTGCCAATGAAAGGGTCTACAATGCCAATGAAAGGGTTCTACAGTGGTGCCAATGAAAGGGTCTACATTGCCAATGAAAGGGGTCTACAGTAGTGCCAATGAAAGGGTCTACAATGCCAATGAAAGGGTCTACAGTGGTGCCAATGAAAGGGTCTACAATGCCAATGAAAGGGTCTACAGTGGTGCCAATGAAAGGGTCTACAATGCCAATGAAAGGGTCTACAGTTGTGCCAATGAAAGGGTCTACAATGCCAATGAAAGGGTCTACAGTGGTGCCAATGAAAGGGTCTACATTGCCAATGAAAGGGTCTACAGTGGTGCCAATGAAAGGGTCTACAGTGGTGCCAATGAAAGGGTCTACATTGCCAATGAAAGGGTCTACAGTGGTGCCAATGAAAGGGTCTACAATGCCAATGAAAGGGTCTACAGTGGTGCCAATGAAAGGGTCTACATTGCCAATGAAAGGGTCTACAGTGGTGCCAATGACAGTGGTGCCAATGAAAGGGTCTACAGTGGTGCCAATGAAAGGGTCTACAGTGGTGCCAATGAAAGGGTCTACAGTCAATTTAATGGCCATGAGGACGAAGAGCTGGCAACCTCATCAGAGCCTGGGTTGGATGCGTGACTTTAATTTTAAGAACATATTTAGGTCCCCAAATACTTAAACTCCCCCCCCCCCCCTTCCTTTTCTTCCCCTTCTAAATTGGTCGTTGGAACCGTAACTACGAAACTACGGGGGTGGGGAAGGGGGAAGGGGGAATGGGGAAGGGAAGGGGGACGTGTGTATGGAACTATGGGGGAAGGGGGAATAGGGAAGGGGGGCGTGAGGGAGAATGGGGAAGGGAAGGGGGGTGTGAGGGGGAATGGGAAAGGGAAGGGGGACGTGTGTATGGAACTACGGGGGAATGGGAAAGGGGGAAGGGAAGGGGGGAGTGAAGGGGAATGGGAAAGGGAAAGGGGGGCGTGAGGGGGAATGGGGAAGGGAAGGGGGACGTGTGTATGGAACTACGGGGGAATGGAGAAGGGAAGGGAAGGGAGACGTGAGGGGGAATGGGGGAATGGGGAAGGGAAGGGAGACGTGAGGGGGAATGGGGAAGGGAAAGTGGGGCGTGAGGGGGAATGGGAAAGGGAAGGGGGACGTGTGTATGGAACTATGGGGGAAGGGGGAAGGGAAGGGTGGTGTGAGGAGGAATGGGGAAGGGAAGGGGGGTGTGAGCGGGAATGGGGAAGGGAAGGGGGACGGGAAGCGGGGCGTAAGGGAATGGGGAAGGGAAGGGGGACGTGTGTCTGGAACTACAGAGGACGGGGTAATGGGGAAGGGGGATGTGAGGGAGATTGAGGAAGGGAAGGGGGGGTGTGAGGAGGAATGGGGAAGGGAAGGGGGGTGTGAGAGGGAATGGGGAAAGGAAGGGGGACGTGGGTATGGAAATACGGGGGAAGGGGGAATGGGGAAGGGACGTGTGTATGGAACTACGGGGGAAGGGGGAATGGGGAAGGGGGACGTGAGGGAAATGGGGAAGGGGGACGGGAAGCGGGGCGTAAGGGAATGGGGAAGAGAAGGGGGACGTGTGTCTGGAACTACAGAGGACGGGAGAATGGGGAAGGGGGAAGGGAAGGGGGGTGTGAGGAGGAATGGGGAAGGGGGGCGTAAGGGGAAATGGGGGAATGGGGAAGGGGTGAGCGTGTGGATCATCCATCACCACCAGAGCAATCAAGGAATGGAAGAGGGGGGCGTCAGACGGACCGCTTGGTGTGTTGGTTCTGCTTGGCTGGGTGGATGGTCCGCGCGTCGGGGCCCGTGTCCGTGGCTGGCAGGGGGTTCGAAGCGGTGGCCTCCCCCAGCTGTCTCACCCTCTGCAGCTGGTCCTTCCTCTCCTGCTCCGCCTGCTTGTGCATCATCTCCATCTGGCGCAGCTGGGCATCTCGACGCCTGTTCCGCTGTCAAGGTGGGAAAGTGACTGAAGTTAGCTTTTTTCAAGGGCTGTCAAGGTGGAAAAGTGACTGAAGTTAGCTTTTTTCAAGGGCTTTCAAGGTGGAAAAGTTACTGAAGTTAGCTTTTTTCAAGGGCTTTCAAGGTGGAAAAGTTACTGAAGTTAGCTTTTTCAAGAGCTGTCAAAGGAGAAAAGTGACTTAAGTTAGCTTTTTTCAAGAGCTGTCAAGGTGGGAAAGTGACTGAAGTTAGCTTTTTTCAAGGGCTGTCAAGGTGGAAAAGTGACTTAAGTTAGCTTTTTTCAAGAGTTGTCAAGGTGGGAAAAGTGACTGAAGTTAGCTTTTTCAAGAGCTGTCAAGGTGGAAAAGTGACTTAAGTTAGCTTTTTTCAAGAGTTGTCAAGGGGGAAAAGTGACTGAAGTTAGCTTTTTTCAAGAGCTGTCAAGGGGGAAAAGTGACTGAAGTTAGCTTTTTCGATAGCTGTCAAAGGAGAAGAGTTACTTAAGTTAGCTTTTTCAAGAGATGTCAAGGGGGAAAAGTGACTGAAGTTAGCTTTTTCAAGAGCTGTCAAGGTGGAAAAGTGACTGAAGCTAGCTTTTTCAAGAGGGGGTTCGACACATATTCAGGGGTCCGACAAAGACCCTCAGAGCTGCGACAAATGCCCCCAAGGCTACGACAGGCCCTCAAGGGTTCGACACAGACCCTCAGAGCTACGAGAGAGGTCCCTAAGGATGCGACAGGCCCTCAAGGGTTCGACACAGACCCTCAGGGCTACGAGAGAGGCCCCTAAGGATGCGACAGGTCCTTAGGGGTCCGACAAGCACCCTTAGGGTTGCGACAGGACCTGCAGGGTCCGAAAAAAGACCCTCAGAGCTGCGACAAAGGGTCCCCAAGGTTGCGACAGGTCCTCAGGGGTTCGACACAAATTCAAGGGTCCGAAAAAGACCCTCAGAGCTGCGACAGGTCTTGAAGGGTCCGAAACATCCCTCAGGGCTACGAGAGAGGTCCCTAAGGACCTGAAGGACCCACCCGACCCTTAGACAGATCTATCCAACCACTCACCTCCTCTTCCTTCTTCCTCTTCTTCTCCAGTTCTGCCTCGTCCTCCTGGTTACTCACCTCCTCTTCCTTCTTCCTCTTCTTCTCCAGTTCTGCCTCGTCCTCCTGGTTACTCACCTCCTCCTCCTTCGTTACTCACCTCCTCCTCCTTCGTTACTCACCTCCTCTTCCTTCTTCCTCTTCTTCTCCAGTTCTGCCTCGTACTCCTGGTTACTCACCTCCTCCTCCTTCTTCTCCAGTTCTGCCTCGTCCTCCTGGTTACTCACCTCCTCCTCCTTCGTTACTCACCTCCTCTTCCTTCTTCCTCTTCTTCTCCAGTTCTGCCTCGTACTCCTGGTTACTCACCTCCTCCTCCTTCTTCTCCAGTTCTGCCTCGTCCTCCTGGTTACTCACCTCCTCCTCCTTCGTTACTCACCTCCTCTTCCTTCTTCCTCTTCTTCTCCAGTTCTGCCTCGTACTCCTGGTTACTCACCTCCTCCTCCTTCTTCCCTAGTTCGACCTCCTCCTCCTTTGTTACTCACCTCCTCTTCCTTCTTCCTCTTCTTCTCCAGTTCTGCCTCGTACTCCTGGTTACTCACCTCCTCTTCCTTCTTCCTCTTCTTCTCCAGTTCTGCCTCGTACTCCTGGTTACTCACCTCCTCCTCCTTCTTCCCTAGTTCGACCTCGTCCTCCTGGTTACTCACCTCCTCCTCCTTCGTTACTCACCTCCTCCTCCTTCGTTACTCACCTCCTCTTCCTTCTTCCTCTTCTTCTCCAGTTCTGCCTCGTACTCCTGGTTACTCACCTCCTCCTCCTTCTTCCCTAGTTCGACCTCGTCCTCCTGGTTACTCACCTCCTCCTCCTTCGTTACTCACCTCCTCTTCCTTCTTCCTCTTCTTCTCCAGTTCTGCCTCGTCCTCCTGGTTACTCACCTCCTCTTCCTTCTTCCTCTTCTTCTCCAGTTCTGCCTCGTCCTCCTGGTTACTCACCTCCTCCTCCTTCGTTACTCACTTCCTCCTCCTTCGTTACTCACCTCCTCTTCCTTCTTCCTCTTCTTCTCCAGTTCTGCCTCGTACTCCTGGTTACTCACCTCCTCCTCCTTCTTCTCCAGTTCTGCCTCGTCCTCCTGGTTACTCACCTCCTCCTCCTTCGTTACTCACCTCCTCTTCCTTCTTCCTCTTCTTCTCCAGTTCTGCCTCGTACTCCTGGTTACTCACCTCCTCCTCCTTCGTTACTCACCTCCTCCTCCTTCGTTACTCACCTTCTCCTCCTTCTTCCTCTTCTTCTCCAGTTCTGCCTCGTCCTCCTGGTTACTCACCTCCTCCTCCTTCGTTACTCACCTCCTCCTCCTTCTTCCTCTTCTTCTCCAGTTCTGCCTCGTACTCCTGGTTACTCACCTCCTCCTCCTTCGTTACTCACCTCCTCCTCCTTCGTTACTCACCTCCTCTTCCTTCTTCCTCTTCTTCTCCAGTTCTGCCTCGTACTCCTGGTTCATCTTCTCTTGCTGTCGCCTTATACTCTCCTCGTACAGCTGGTCCTCCAGCGCCTCCTTCTTCCTCTTCTCCTCGTCCAGCTGTCGCTTCATCTGGACTTGCCACTGCAGCTCCCCGCGCAGCTGGTCCGCCCGCGCAGCGTTCACCGCTTCTCGCTCGTCCGACGTCTGTGAGACGCGAGAGCAACGGGATGAGTTCGAATCGGCTCGATCGCACAGACACCCAGAGTCGACGTGGGGGCCCAATCCTCCTGCTAATCAGTTCTAATGGCCCTTGTCAGTCCTGCTAATCAGTTCCAATGGCCTTGCTAATCAGTTCCAATGGCCCTTGTCAGTCCTGCTAATCAGTTCCAATGGCCCTTGTCAGTCCTGCTAATCAGTTCCAATGGCCTTGCTAATCAGTTCCAATGGCCCTTGTCAGTCCTGCTAATCAGTTCCAATGGCCCTTGTCAGTCCTGCTAATCAGTTCCAATGGCCTTGCTAATCAGTTCCAATGGCCCTTGTCAGTCCTGCTAATCAGTTCCAATGGCCCTTGTCAGTCCTGCTAATCAGTTCCAATGGCCTTGCTAATCAGTTCCAATGGCCCTTGTCAGTCCTGCTAATCAGTTCTAATGGCCTTGCTAATCAGTTCCAATGACCCTTGTCAGTCCTGCTAATCAGTTCCAATGGCCCTTGTCAGTCTTGTTAATCAGTTCTAATGGCCCTTGTCAGTCCTGCTAATCAGTTCCAATGGCCCTTGTCAGTCTTGTTAATCAGTTCCAATGGCCCTTGTCAGTCTTGTTAATCAGTTCCAATGGCCCTTGTCAGTCCTGCTAATCAGTTCCAATGGCCCTTGTCAGTCCTGCTAATCCGTTCCAATGGCCTTGCTAATCAGTTCCAATGGCCCTTGTTAGTCCTGCTAATCAGTTCCAATGGCCCTTGTCAGTCCTGCTAATCCGTTCCAATGGCCTTGCTAATCAGTTCCAATGGCCCTTGTCAGTCTTGTTAATCCGTTCCAATGGCCTTGCTAATCAGTTCCAATGGCCCTTGTCAGTCTTGTTAATCCGTTCCAATGGCCTTGCTAATCAGTTCCAATGGCCCTTGTCAGTCTTGTTAATCCGTTCCAATGGCCTTGCTAATCAGTTCCAATGGCCCTTGTCAGTCTTGTTAATACGTTCCAATGGCCTTGCTAATCAGTTCCAATGGCCCTTGTCAGTCTTGTTAATCCGTTCCAATGGCCTTGCTAATCAGTTCCAATGGCCCTTGTCAGTCTTGTTAATCCGTTCCAATGGCCTTGCTAATCAGTTCCAATGGCCCTTGTCAGTCCTGCTAATCAGTTCCAATAGCTGGTGGGGGTTGACTTTGAGCGGAGGGGCAAAGAAAGGGGTGGGTGTGTGTGGGTGGGTTGGGGGTGTGTGTGGGTGGGTTGGTTGGGGGTGTGTGTGGGTGGGTTGGGGGTGTGGGTGGGTGGGTTGGTGGTGTGTGTGGGTGGGTTGGGGTGTGTGTGTGGGTGGGTTGGGGGTGTGTGTGGGTGGGTTGGGGTGTGTGTGTGGGTGGGTTGGGAGTGTGGGTGGGTGGGTTGGTGGTGTGTGTGGGTGGGTTGGGGGTGTGTGTGGGTGGGTTGGGGTGTGGGTGGGTGGGTTGAGGTGTGTGTGGGTGGGTTCGGGGTGTGTGTGGGTGGGTTGGTGTGTGTGTGGGTGGGTTGAGGTGTGTGTGGGTGGGTTCGGGGTGTGTGTGGGTGGGTTGGGGTGTGTGTGGGTGGGTTGAGGTGTGTGTGGGTGGGTTCGGGGTGTGTGTGGGTGGGTTCGGGGTGTGTGTGGGTGGGTTGGGTGTGTGTGTGGGTGGGTTGGGTGTGTGTGTGGGTGGGTTGGGAGTGTGGGTGGGTGGGTTGGGTGTGTGTGTGGGTGGGTTGGGGGTGTGGGTGGGTGGGTTGGTGGTGTGTGTGGGTGGGTTGGGGTGTGGGTGGGTTGGTGGGTTGGGGGTGTGGGTGGGTGGGTTGGAGGTGTGGGTGGGTGGGTTAGGTGTGTGGGTGGGTGGGTTGGGGTGTGTGTGGGTGGGTTGGGGGTGTGGGTGGGTGGGTTTGGGGTGTGGGTGGGTGGGTTGGGGGTGTGGGTGGGTGGGTTGGGGGTGTGGGTGGGTGGGTGGGTTGGGGGTGTGGGTATTTTAATCGTACCCCACCCCCCACCCCCACAACACACTCCTGTGGTTCTGTCCCGGAGTGTGGGAGTGTGGGAGTGTGGTAGTGTGGGAGTGTGGGAGTGTGGTAGTGTGGGAGTGTGGGAGTGTGGGAGTGTGGTAGTGTGGGAGTGTGGTAGTGTGGGAGTGTGGGAGTGTGGTAGTGTGGGAGTGTGGGAGTGTGGTAGTGTGGGAGTGTGGGAGTGTGGTAGTGTGGGAGTGTGGGAGTGTGGTAGTGTGGGAGTGTGGGAGTGTGGTAGTGTGGGAGTGTGGGAGTGTGGGAGTGTGGGAGTGTGGTAGTGTGGGAGTGTGGGAGTGTGGTAGTGTGGGAGTGTGGGAGTGTGGTAGTGTGGGAGTGTGGGAGTGTGGTAGTGTGGGAGTGTGGGAGTGTGGTAGTGTGGGAGTGTGGGAGTGTGGTAGTGTGGGAGTGTGGGAGTGTGGGAGTGTGGGAGTGTGGGAGTGTGGTAGACATTGGATAGACTTACCATAGATACATGATGGCGAGGAAGACGACGCATCCCACCCACACCTGGGGCGTTGTGGCTGTAAGAAAAGAAATATATATATATATATATATATATATATATATATATATATATATATATATATATATATATATATATATATATATATATATATATATATATTGGAAAGGATCACAATTTTGCGCGTGATCAATATATTCCGATGAGTCCACGGGGGAAAATGAAAAACGATAAGCTGCCAAGTGCACTTTCGTGTCATAATCACATCATCAGGGGAGACACAAGAGAGAAATATAACAGTCAGTTGATATACATCGAAGAGACGAAGCTAAGACGCCATTTGGTAAACATGTGATTGTCTTCGATGTATATCAACTGACTGTTATATTTCTCTCTTGTGTCTCCCCTGATGATGTGATTATGACACGAAAGTGCACTTGGCAACTTATCGTGTTTCATTTTCCCCCATGGACTCATAGGAATATATATATATATATATATATATATATATATATATATATATATATATATATATATATATATATATATATATATATATATATATATATATATATATATATATATATATATATATATATATATAAATCTTGTCCCCTTACCTGGTTGGGGCTCCGTAGCTCCCTCCTCCAACACCGTAGCTCCCTCCTCCAACATCGTAGCTCCCTCCTCCAACACCGTAGCTCTCTCCACCACTGTAGCTCCCTCCTCCACCATCGTAACTCCCTCCAACACCGTAACTCCCTCCACCTCCATCGTAGCTCCCTCCTCCAACACCGTAGCTCTCTCCACCACTGTAGCTCCCTCCTCCACCACCGTAGCTCCCTCCTCCATCGTAGCTCCCTCCTCCACCACCGTAGCTCCCTCCTCCAACACCGTAGCTCTCTCCACCACTGTAGCTCCCTCCTCCACCACCGTAGCTCCCTCCACCATCGTAGCTCCCTCCTCCACCACCGTAGCTCCCTCCTCCAACACTGTAGCTCCCTCCTCCACCACCATAGCTTCCTCCAGTGTAGCCTCCCACGTCGCTGACCACGGCCGCTGTGTCCTGCTGTGGCATGGCACCCTCTTGCCTCTCACGCTCCCCTGTACGTAAGGACGAGTTTACCATAACATCTGTGCGTGGAGAATATGTGATATATGTCACATATTTATCTCTGGTCCAGGTACAGTGTATGACCTGTGATCCCCATTCCCTTCCCCTTTCCCTCGACCCAACACACCCCCATTCCCTTCCCTCGACCCAACCCACACACCCCTTCCCTCAACCCAACACCCCCCCCTTCCCTTTCCCCCCCAAACCACACACCCCCTTCCCTTCCCCTTCCCTCAACCCAACACCTTCCCTTCCCTTTCCCCCTCAAACCACACCCTACTTCCCTTCCCCTTCCCTCAAACCACACTTCCTTTCCCTTCCCCTTCCCTCAAACCACACCCTACTTCCCTTCCGCTTCCCTCAACCCAACACACCCCCATTCCCTCGACCCAACCCACACACCCCCCTTCCCTTCCCCTTCCCTCAACCCAACCCCCCACTTTCCCCCCAAACCACACTCCCCTTCCCTCAACCCAACACCTACCTTCCCTTTCCCCCCTCAAACCACATCCTACTTCCCTTCCCCTTCCCTCAACCCAACTCTTCCCCCTCCCTTTCCCCTCAAACCACACCCCCCTTCCCTTCCCTTTCCCTTGACCCAACACACCCCCCTCCCTTTCCACCCCCAAACCACACCCTACTTCCCTTCCCCTTCCCTCAACCCAGCACCTACCCCCCACCTTTCCCCCTCAACCACACCCCCTTCCCTTCCCCTTCCCTCAAACCACACTCCCCTTCCCTCAAACCACACCCCACTTCCCTTCCCCTTCCCTCAACCAACTCTTCCCCCTCCCTTTCCCCCCTCAAACCACACCCCATTCCCTTACCCTTCCCTCAACTCAACACACCCCCATTCCCCCCCTCAAACCACACCACACCCCCATTCCCTCCTTATCTTCCCTCGACCCAACCCACACACCCCTTCCCTTCCCCTTCCCTCAACCCAATACCCACCCATTCCCCCCTCAAACCACACACCCCCTTCCCTTCCCCTTCCCTCAACCCAACACACCCACCCATTCCCCCCCAAAACCACACCCCCTTCCCTCAACCCAACACACCCACAAACCCCCCCCCATTCCTTTCCCTCGACCCAACCCACACACCCCTTCCCTTCCCCTTCCCTCAACCCAATACCCACCCATTCCCTCCCTCAAACCACACACCCCCTTCCCTTCCCCTTCCCTCAACCCAACACCCCCCTTCCCTTTCCCCCCTCAAACCACACCCCCTTCCCTTCCCCTTCCCTCAACCCAACACCCCCCCTTCCCTTTCCCCCCTCAAACCACACCCTACTTCCCTTCCCCTTTCCTCAACCCAATACCCACCCCTTTCCCCCTCAACCACACCCACCTTCCCTTCCCCTTCCCTCAACCCAACACCCACCCATTCCCTCCTCAAACCACACACCCCCTTCCCTTCCCCTTCCCTCAACACCACCCCACTCATACCCCCCCTTTCCCCCACCCAACCCATCCCCCCCCATTTCCTGACCTGGATCGCGCTTGGCGTCTCGGATGGAAGGGTCGTACGTGGTAGGTAGAGCCATGGCGTCATAGAGCCTTCTCTCCTCGGCTTTCTCCCGCAGTTTGGACTCCTCCCGCGCCAACACCTGCTGTTGGAGGTCAGCCAGAGCTTGCTTCCCGCGCTGACATCGGATGGCGTCCCGCTGACCTGCTGACACACGACACGCCCACCTCTATAGAGCATTGACACGGGACACGCCCATCTCTAGAGAGCATTGACACGGGACACGCCCACCTCTATAGAGCATTGACACGGGACATGCCCACCTCTATAGAGCATTGACACGACATGCCCACCTCTATAGAGCATTGACACGGGACACGCCCATCTCTATAGAGCATTGACACGGGACATGCCCACCTCTATAGAGCATTGACACGGGACACGCCCACCTCTATAGAGCAGGACTGTATAGAGATATATATATATAGGGGGAAGGGAAAGCCCTCTCTCTCTATAGAGCATGGCTATATAGAGATATATAAAGGGGGGGAGGACACGCCCACCTCTATAGAGCACTGACACGACATGCCCACCTCTATAGAGCATTGACACGACCACGCCCACCTCTATAGAGCATTGACACGACATGCCCATCTCTATAGAGCATTGACACGACACGCCCACCTCTATAGAGCATTGACACGACATGCCCACCTCTATAGAGCATTGACACGACACGCCCACCTCTATAGAGCATTGACACGACATGCCCACCTCTATAGAGCATTGACACGACACGCCCACCTCTATAGAGCATGACTGTATAGAGGTATATAAAAGGGAAGGGGAAGCCCTCTGTCTCTATAGAGCATGGCTGTATATATATATATATATATATATATATATATATATATATATATATATATATATATATAGGGGGAAGCCCTCTCTATAGAGCATGGCTGTATAGAGATATATATAGGGGAAAGCCCTCTCTATAGAGCATGGCTGTATAGAGACATATATAGGGGGAAGCCCTCTCTATAGAGCATGACTGTATAGATATATATATAGGGGGGGGGTTCGTCTAGAGGACACGCCCCCCTCTATAGAGCATGGCTGTATAGAGATATATAAAAGGGAGGACGTCTATAGCACTGATCTATATACTATAGGAATGATATAGCCACCCCAGTGATCCTAGCTATAATGGAGCGTCTATAGTACTAATCTACATAAGTTTCGTACACCTTCATCACCCACTCAAAAAAGGTCCCTCCCCCGTCACTCAGGAGTTCCCACAGGCCAGGCCCGTCACTCAGGAGTTCCCACAGGCCTGGCCCGTCACTCAGGAGTTCCCATAGGCCAGGCCCATCACTCAGGAGTTCCCACAGGCCAGGCCCGTCACTCAGGAGTTCCCACAGGCCTGGCCCGTCACTCAGGAGTTCCCACAGGCCAGGCCCGTCACTCTGGAGTTCCCACAGGCCAGGCCCGTCACTCAGGAGTTCCCACAGGCCAGGCCCGTCACTCAGGAGTTCCCACAGGCCAGGCCCGTCACTCAGGAGTTCCCACAGGCCAGGCCCGTCACTCAGGAGTTCCCACAGGCCAGGCCCATCACTCAGGAGTTCCCGTCACTCAGGAGTTCCCACCGACCTAGCCCGTCACTCAGGAGTTCCCATAGGCCAGGCCCATCACTCAGGAGTTCCCACAGGCCAGGCCCGTCACTCAGGAGTTCCCACAGACCTAGCCCGTCACTCAGGAGTTCCCACAGGCCAGGCCCGTCACTCAGGAGTTCCCACAGGCCAGGCCCGTCACTCAGGAGTTCCCACAGACCTAGCCCGTCACTCAGGAGTTCCCACAGGCCTGGCCCGTCACCCAGGAGTTCCCGTCACTCAGGAGTTCCCACAGTCCTAGCCCGTCACTCAGGAGTTCCCACAGGCCTGGCCCGTCACCCAGGAGTTCCCGTCACCCAGGAGTTCCCGTCACTCACTTTCGTCGCCGAAGATGGAGGAGACGGTGTGTATGTATCTGTTCTGCGCAGCGTTCAGTCGTGTCTTCCTGTTGTCCACGAGCCACGGCGCAGACCCTCCCACGCCACGCAGACCTTCAATCCCACCACCCTGCTGAAAAGGCCAAGACAAAAGGCCCAGATAAGAGACCAGAATAAAAGGCTCAGATAAAAGGCCCAGAATAAAAGGCCTAGATAAAAGGCCCAGATAAAAGGCCTAGATAAAAGGTCCAGATAAATGGCCAGAATAAAAGGCCTAGATAAAAGGCCGGAATAAAAAGGCGAAGATAAAAGGCCCTAATAATAGGCTACGATAAAAGGCTACAAGAGTAGGTCTATATAAAATGCTGTAATAAACGGCCACGATAGAAGGCTACTATAAAAGGCCCAAATAAAATGCTGTAATAAAAAGCTACAATAAACGGTCAAAACAAAAGGCTATGATAAAAAGCCAAACAATTGGTCACGATAGACCAGAACAGCTATGATAAAAACCCATAGTAAATAGCCATCATAAAAAGGCCAATACATAAATGGATCTAATAAAAAAGGAAAGGATAAATGGCTACGATTAATAACCACAATAAATGGTCAAATTATAAACTCTACAACTAAAAAAAAAGTTTAAAAAGTCCAAGTAAAAACCCTGAATATAATATTGCCTTTTACCTAATGGCATTATAAATGACCCTAAGGGCCATAAGGCTGGAATGAGACCTTTAGTAAAAAACCCTCAGGGCCAGAGTCAATAAACCTCCCGGGATAAAAGGCCCTGGGGTTAATCCGCCAATAACCAGGGATTAAAAGGCCTAAGGGAAGAAGGTATCTAAGGGCTACTACCCCTCCCTTGTATCTAAGGGCTACTACCCCTCCCCTGTATCTAAGGGCTACTACCCCTCCCCTGTATCTAAGGGCTACTACCCCTCCCCTGTATCTAAGGGCTACTACCCCTCCCCTGTATCTAAGGGCTACTACCCCTCCCCTGTATCTAAGGGCTACTACCCCTAAGGGCTATAAGGGCCGGATCCAACTCACCATTTCAGCATTGGGTAAGTTGCCTTCGCTACGAGCTGCGCGTAGGCCAGCCGAGCTGGGCCTGGCCACACTGAAAGAGACAAAGTAATTACGATAAAGAAAATGGGGAGAGGGGGATAAGTAATTACGTAAAGAAAATGGGGAGAGGGGTGGATAAATAACGTAATAACCAACGCCATTATCATTACCCTTAAATAACCTACAAAATATCTTTATCAAAGAGAATTTTATCCTATAGGATTGAGATAATAGTGTTGATATAAATAACTTAATATTAATTTAATTACTTGTATTCACTTATAATTAGATAACCCACACAGAGTAAAGAAAATATATATATATATATATATATATATACTTTCATTTATGATATTCGGGTAAGAGGAATAATAAAGTCGCCTTTACTGAATAATAAAGAAAGAGGGGTGTGTCAATATCTTTTTTAAAAATTACTAATTAACTCGAGTTTCCTCTTTAATCAGCCACTCTAATGACCTGACACGTTTACTTCTATGTCTATATCATTTATAGATGACAAGAATAGAACTATATCAACATATATTTGGCATATAATCGTCGATTTAATCAGTCATATAAAAAGAAAAAAAATTTCACCATCCAAGATCATGACAGTGGAATATAAACAATAATAACAGACAAGACGAGAAACTTCACCTCCGGCTCAATGGGAGTCGATATAACGCGCTATCTGGCAACTGTGTCACATACCCACCCCGACAGCGTTGCCAAGCCCGCGTGTCAAACACCCCTCCCTCTCTCCTAAACTTTACGCGAGGTACACTTAAGCGTACGTAGCGTAGATATCCCCCCCCCCCCACCCGGGCATTATCACGATCAATTTAACACTTTTTCGATAAATAAGCGATAAAGATATGCTATCATAAAGGGGGGTATACTCAGTTCTTTTTTTTTAGGGTGGATTAAAAGAGGTTGGTAATAATATGGCTTGGTGAGGTTCCAGTGCTAGAGGGTTATGGTAACACCGCTGGAGATTGTTGATAACGGATGAGCCACGACCGAGAACGCGTCCGTACCCTCACGCATCGAGGACCTGTGTCCTTTCGTGGATAGGATCGCACTGTTGTGTTTTAAAAGGTCATATTGTCGTGTTTTAAATGGCTGTATTGTCGTGCTTTAAATGGCTGTATTGTCGTGCTTTAAATGGCTGTATTGTCGTGCTTTAAATGGTTGGATCGTCGTGCTTTAAAAGGTCGCATTGACGTGTTTTAAATGGCTGTATTGTCGTGCTTTAAATGACTGTATTGTCGTGCTTTAAATGGCTGTATTGTCGTGCTTTAAATGGCTGTATTGTCGTGATTTAAATGGCTGTATTGTGTTTTAAAAGGTCATATTATCATGTTTCATAAGGTCATATTATCGTTCTTTAAATGGCTGTATTGTCGTGCTTTAAAAAGTCATATTGTTGCGTTTAAAAGGTCAGTTTGTCGTGCTTTAAAAGGTCGTATCATTGCGTTTAAAAGGTCAGATTTATTCATTAAAAGAAATTTATGATCGTGTTTCACAAAGGCTTCCTCACGTCTACCTATCCTAACGAACGGAAATAATTTTAACAGTAATTATAAAAATTATTTTAATATCTAAGTTCAACTACGACATTTAAAAACTGATTTTTCTTTATTTTTTTCGGAAGATTTTTACGTAAACTTGATAACCAAGAAAGGAATATCAGTTGGACATTTTCGAAGTTATAAATGTTTTAAATAAACGGCTGTAAATTACCATGTTTAAAGGTCGCGTTCAAATTTTTAAAAAATCTAAGATTTTATTCGTTCTAACTTGTCTGTTGTGAACGCATCCTTACCTCAACCGATTTTTTTTAAATTTGATTTTTATAATGATTTTTATCATAAATTTGGACTTAAAAAAATTGCGTTGTAAATAATTTTTTAATTTGATTTTTATCATGATTTTTATCATAAATTTGGACTTTAAAAAATTTGCCTTTTACTTAATTTTTTAATCTGATTTTTATTATGATTTTTATCATAAATTTGGACTTTAAAAAAAAATTTGCGTTTTAAATAGAATTATCGGTTAAGTGTTTATTTGACACATGACCAATCATGATCAAATTGGTTTGAATATCTGTGATTAAATTTTAATACAATTTATAAAATACGAATTAAAATTTCATAAAAGATTAATGCAGAGTATAAAAAAATTAAAAAAATTCAGGTCATGACGACCAACAGATACAGATTTAAATATTCAAGAAAATTCATGACTTAACATCTTGAATCAATATATGATCCACAAATAAAAATCAATAAACAACTTAACAAAATCAATAAACAACTTAACAAAATAATTGAGTGATGTAATTAATTATGCCCAAAGGGATCTGGGCACGGCAGATATAAATTATTCTACGCCATTATCAAACACCCGATGAAATTAATATAAAAATTTTAATATTTATTCTCCATTTTTGCCAAATTAATATGAATGTTAAAGTTCGCCATATCTATTTTATCTATCTATCTATCTAAGCACGAAGCACTGTACACCAGCAGCACTGAGCACTGTACACCACCAGAATTGAGCACTGTACACCACCAGCACTGAGCACTGCACACCAGCAGCACTGAGCACTGTACACCACCAGCACTGAGCACTGTACACCACCGGCACTGAGCACTGTACACCACCAGCATTGAGCACTGTACACCAGCAGCACTGAGCACTGAACACCGCCAGCATTGAGCACTGTCCACCACCAGCACTGAGCATTGTACACCAGCAGCACTGAGCACTGTACACCACCTGCACCGAGGACTGTACACCACCTGCAATGAGCACTGTACACCACCGGCAGTGAGCACTGTCCACCACCAGCACTGAGCACTGTACACCACCGGCACTGAGCACTGTACACCACCTGCAATGAGCACTGTACACCACCGGCAGAGAGCAGTGTCCACCACCAGCACTGAGCACTGTTCACCAGCAGCATTGAGCACTGTACACCAGCAGCACTGAGCACTGTACACCACCGGCACTGAGCACTGTACACCACCTGCACTGAGCACTGTACACCAGCAGCACAGAGCACTGTCCACCACCTGCACTGAGCACTGTACATCAGCAGCACTGAGCACTGCACACCTGCACTGAGCACTGTACACCACCAGCACTGAGCACTGTACACCACCAGCACTGAGCACTGTACACCACCGGCACTGAGCACTGTCCACCACCTGCACTGAGCACTGTACATCAGCAGCACTGAGCACTGCACACCTGCACTGAGCACTGTACACCACCAGCACTGAGCACTGTACACCACCAGCACTGAGCACTGTACACCACCTGCACTGAGCGCTACTAACCACCACAATGCAACCATTATCACCACAATTCAACCACAATCCGTTCCAATCTATCCACCGCCATCCAACGTCTATCCACCGGAGCGGTGGTGGATAGAACGAACAATAGACTCACTATGGCGTGAGGATAGATCTATACAGTCACTATAGGGGTGAGGATAGGTCTATACAGTCACTAGGGGCGTGAGGATAGATCTATACACTCACTAGGGACGTGAGGATAGATCTATACAGTCACTAGGGGCGTGAGGATAGATCTATACAGTCACTAGGGACGTGAGGATAGATCTATACAGTCACTAGGGACGTGAGGATAGATCTATACAGTCACTAGGGGCGTGAGGATAGATCTATACAGTCACTAGGGGCGTGAGGATAGATCTATACAGTCACTAGGGGACGTGAGGATAGATCTATACAGTCACTAGGGGCGTGAGGATAGATCTATACAGTCACTAGGGGACGTGAGGATAGATCTATACACTCACTAGGGACGTGAGGATAGATCTATACAGTCACTAGGGGCGTGAGGATAGATCTATACAGTCACTAGGGGACGTGAGGATAGATCTATACAGTCACTAGGGACGTGAGGATAGATCTATACAGTCACTAGGGGACGTGAGGATAGATCTATACAGTCACTAGGGGTAAGGAGAGATCTATAGTGTCACTAGGGGACGTGAGGATAGATCTATACAGTCACTAGGGACGTGAGGATAGATCTATACAGTCACTAGGGGACGTGAGGATAGATCTATACAGTCACTAGGGGTAAGGAGAGATCTATAGTGTCACTAGGGGACGTGAGGATAGATCTATACAGTCACTAGGGGCGTGAGGATAGATCTATACAGTCACTAGGGGACGTGAGGATAGATCTATACAGTCACTAGGGGTAAGGAGAGATCTATAGTGTCACTAGGGGACGTGAGGATAGATCTATACAGTCACTAGGGGCGTGAGGATAGATCTATACAGTCACTCGGGGACGTGAGGATAGATCTACACACTCACTAGGGACGTGAGGATAGATCTATACAGTCACTAGGGGCGTGAGGATAGATCTATACAGTCACTAGGGGACGTGAGGATAGATCTATACAGTCACTAGGGACGTGAGGATAGATCTATACAGTCACTAGGGGACGTGAGGATAGATCTATACAGTCACTAGGGGTAAGGAGAGATCTATACAGTCACTAGGGACGTGAGGATAGATCTATACAGTCATTAGGGACGTGAGGATAGATCTATACACTCACTAGGGACGTGAGGATAGATCTATACAGTCACTAGGGGCGTGAGGATAGATCTATACAGTCACTAGGGGACGTGAGGATAGATCTATACAGTCACTAGGGACGTGAGGATAGATCTATACAGTCACTAGGGGACGTGAGGATAGATCTATACAGTCACTAGGGGTAAGGAGAGATCTATACAGTCACTAGGGACGTGAGGATAGATCTATACAGTCATTAGGGACGTGAGGATAGATCTATACACTCACTAGGGACGTGAGGATAGATCTATACAGTCACTAGGGGCGTGAGGATAGATCTATGCACTCACTAGGGATAGAAGGCTAGCCTCACCCCGGGGGATAGTGGTAGCGTCTCTTGGTCAGCATATCGGAGTTCTCCTATCCTTCGTCCTTGGCCTCTGCCGATATAACGCCATCCCGGACGCGAGATCGGCTGGGGAGGGACTGAGGGCGGGCCAAGTTATCGGGGAGAGGGGAGAGAGAGGGGAGAGAGAGGGGAGAGAGGGGAGGAGGTTGTAAAAGGTTGGGGGTGTATTATTGATGACACCCCCCCCCACACAGCCTTCTCCCCCCCCCCTGATATTTAAGGAAGACACACACACACACACACACACACACATACACACACACATACACTCACATACACACACACATACACACATACACACACACACACACACACACACACACACACACACACACATACACACAAACACACAGACACATACACACACAAAAACACACACGTACACACACTCAAACACACACACACACACACGTACACACACTCAAACACACACACACACACGTACACACACTCAAACACACACACACACACACGTACACACACTCAAACACACACACACACACACACACACACGACCTACATCGGTGATTGGGGAAGGGGGGGTAGGTAGTAGTTACGACCAACATCTATAAATGGATTTATCTATTTATTTATTTATTTTCAAACGAATAATTATCTCTCTCTGACATCACTCCAACATCCATCATACATTTAAGTCTTTTAAAAAAATTCCTAAAACCTATTTCTCTTTCAGGTAACTGAAATGATCTAGACCTAAAGTCGTTTATAAAGTCCTAAAATGTATTTCCTAAAGGTAACTGAAATTATCTACACCCATAAAATTGATAAAGAGAACAATTTAGGGATCTTAAATAAGATAAGTGCTTTATTTAAACCACTTTTAAGTAACACGTATCAAAACTCTCCTATTTAAAACATCTAGAGCCTTCTCCTCTACGCAAACTTGTCATTTCCACACCCGTCAACTCTGATAATGTCTGTAATTACCGAAGAAATTACTGAATGTAGCCTAAATCTATCATTAGATCTATCTATTATGCACGAAGATGACGTCTTGGATCACATCTGAAATGCTGGTCTGCTATTGGACCGCCATCGGTGACGTCATAGCTCCCTTCCGAATGCCGGACTTTCATTGGACCAGTAGCTATGATGTCATCGCTCACTATTTCCCCCTTCCCCCCACCCACTTAATACATCATCAGTGACAACGTCATGGCCCTGCTCTGAATGCCGTCCTGTTATTGGACCAGTAAAACGGTGACATCATGACTCACCTTTGCATGCTAAACTTCTATTGGACCGGTGGGGATGACGCCATGGCTTCCCACTGCATCCTGGAGTGTTACTGGACCAGAAGCGATGACATCACTCCCGCACGCTCCAACCATGAGACTCTGGACCTGTGAGAAATATATAGTACACTATATTAGACTCAAAATATGTCACAAACTTCTATATTCCTTTCAGATAATGCATTTAATATACAAATTCTATATCCATTTCGATCAACTAATAAATTACGGGAAATTGGACAAATCAGCCATAAAATACATATAAATTTATATCAAAATACTATTAATCTTGTATTTATTTTACTAGATCGCCGTTTCCCGCATCAGCGAGGTAGCGCCAGGAAACACACATATACGTATATTCCACTGACGTACCACATTTAAATGGAGAGTATTCTAATTAAATATTAATTATGGTATTAGAAACATATGATTTTTTTAAATTAGATATACACAACATATAATGAACATCTTCAATAATTTGATCTTTTATCTAATTTTTGTTCAACAAAAATATGATAAATATGTGATCACAAGCAGAAAAAATATGTAATTTTTATCAAAAATATGTAATTTTTATCAAAAATATGTAATTTTTATCAAAAATACGTAATTTTTATCAAAAATATGTATTTCTATCAAAAATATGTCATTATCAAAATTATGCAATTTTCATCAAAAATACGTAATTTTTATCAAAAATATGCAATTTTTATCAAAATTATGCAATTTTCATCAAAAATATGTAATTTTTATCAAAAATATGCAATTTTTATCAAAAATATGTAATTTCTATCAAAATCATCAATTTCTTTTTTAATTAACCCTCAAATCTATTTCACAGTAACTGGAAAAAAAATTTTCCATATAGAAAAACCGTCCATAAACCCACAAATCAAAACTGCTAACAAATTTCTCTATTGAATAATTATACACATATTTCATAGTAATTAATAAACCAGTCCCCCGGTGATAACGAAGTGATAAACGATAACTGAAATCACATACAAAGCGAATCAAGTTCAATTATATATATATATATCTTTGCATATAAGCATGGAGCCTTACCCAGAGGGTCTAAAATATATATATAAAATAAATAAATAAATTAATATGTATATATATATATATATATATATATATATATATATATATATATATATATAAGCATGGAGCCTTACCTAGGGGGTTTAAAATTCCAAATTTCCAAAGTAATTCTCAAACTACGTCTCCTCCTCTCGTTGCTGCTTCTGTAAAACACTTCAATCGTAAGTAACTCACTTTTAACTTGTTATTTCACAATATTCCCGGTTTAAAAGTCCTTCTAGCCACTAAACCAAAGGGAAATAAAAGGCCTCACACCTTCGAACCACCTTGACCCGACCAGGGGTAACTCGTGTCTGTCATGGGTCGCGTGAATAGCCATTGAGATGCCAATTACTTTATTAAACAATTACCATTTATCCCAAGTTTATTTCATCCTCTTACATCTATTAACGGGTCGTGGTAGTTAACTACAGTACTATACTTAATCCCCAAGTACAAATTTTTAATCTCAATAACAAGGTATTTTGATGGTAATATAATTTAGTAAATAAATGTTGTACCTCTGGCAGCAAGATGCCTAATGTCGTATGGTCGTTACGATGTGTCGTAGCAACACAGGTAAACACCACCACCGACCGATAACTCCCAATTACTATCGTTCACCTGGGGCGGAGAGACCCATCAGCCGCCGACCATTCAACCCTGAAGCAATATGAAAACAAGCGTCGTTTAATGAAACTTAAGCCTGAGTGGGGGGGTTCTATTTGCACATATATACCATTCACGTGAAAACTTTCGTCTATAATCGTAATTTATACATATTATTCCACACACACGTCATAGCACATATTTGGGAGATATAGTCTTTGAAAAAACATTTACTAGAAATGCTCTCTAAAAGCCACTGTAGTTTGTTTATGTTCATTGCCAGGCAACAGATACAGTCACGCTAACGCTGTATCTTAAAAAGAAAAGAAAAAAAAATACATATATATATATACAGCACGACACTTTAAGTTCTATGTAACCATACCTTACAGACAATTGCTTAAGCTTTCAGAAAGTTGTTCTACAGGAAAAAGTTAGAGAAATGATTATAGAAAGGTTAAAAATTACCTCCATGTACTTGCCCCTGTATACACAAGGACAAAAAAATATATATACATACTAAAATTGAGGTCATGGACGTAAGATACGGTGAGAGGGCATTTCTATGCTACCTCAATACATCAGTAAGAGTTCCTTGTGTGATACACACACACACACACAAACAATATATATATATATATATATATATATATATATATATATATATATATATATATATTATTTATTTATTTTGCTTTGTCGCTGTCTCCCGCGTTTGCGAGGTAGCGCAAGGAAACACATGAAAGAAATGGCCCAACCCACCCCCATACACATGTATATACACACACGTCCACATACTCAAATATACATACCTATACATCTCAATGTACACATATATATACACGCACAGACACATACATAAATACCCATGCACACAATTCACACTGTCTGCCTTTATTCATTCCCATCGCCACCTCGCCACACATGGAATACCATCCCCCTCCCCCCTCATGTGTGCGGGGTAGCGCTAGGAAAAGACAACAAAGGCCACAGCTCCCTTTCCACATCCAGGCCCCACACAGCTTTCCATGGTTTACCCCAGACGCTTCACATGCCCTGATTCAATCTACTGACAGCACGTCGAACCCGGTATACCACATCGATCCAATTCACTCTATTCCTTGCCCGCCTTTCACCCTCCTGCATGTTCAGGCCCCGATCACTCAAAATCTTTTTCACTCCATCTTTCCACCTCCAATTTGGTCTCCCACTTCTCCTCGTTCCCTCCACCTCCGATGCCCAAACCATTTCAAAACACCCTCTTCTGCTCCCTCAACCACGCTCTTTTTATTTCCACACATCTCTCTTACCCTTACATTACTTACTCAATCAAACCATCTCACACCACACATTGTCCTCAAACATCTCATTTCCAGCACATCCACCCTCCTGCGCACAACTCTATCCATAGTCCACGCCTCGCATCCATACAACATTGTTGGAACCACTATTCCTTCAAACATACCCATTTTTGCTTTCCGAGATAATGTTCTCGACTTCCACACATTCTTCAAGGCTCCCAGGATTTTCGCCCCCCTCCCCCACCCTATGATTCACTTCCGCTTCCAAGGTTCCATCCACTGCCAGATCCACTCCCAGATATCTAAAACACTTTACTTCCTCCAGTTTTTCTCCATTCAAACTTACCTCCCAATTGACTTGACCCTCAACCCTACTGTACCTAATAACCTTGCTCTTATTCACATTTACTCTTAACTTTCTTCTTTCACACACTTTACCAAACTCAGTCACCAGCTTCTGCAGTTTCTCACATGAATCAGCCACAAGCGCTGTATCATCAGCGAACAACAACTGACTCACTTCCCAAGCTCTCTCATCCACAACAGACTTAATTCTTGCCCCTCTTTCCAAAACTCTTGCATTCACCTCCCTAACAACCCCATCCATAAACAAATTAAACAACCATGGAGACATCACACACCCCTTCCGCAAACCTACATTCACTGAGAACCAATCACTTTCCTCTCTTCCTACACATACACATGCCATACATCCTCGATAGAAACTTTTCACTGCTACTAACAACTTGCCACCCACACCATATATTCTTAATACCTTCCACAGAGCATCTCTATCAACTCTACCATATGCCTTCTCCAGATCCATAAATGCTACATACAAATCCATTTGCTTTTCTAAGTATTTCTCACATACATTCTTCAAAGCAAACACCTGATCCACACATCCTCTACCACTTCTGAAACCACACTGCTCTTCCCCAATCTGATGCTCTATACATGCCTTCACCCTCTCAATCAATACCCTCCCATATAATTTACCAGGAATACTCAACAAACTTATACCTCTGTAATTTGAGCACTCACTCTTATCCCCTTTGCCTTTGTACAATGGCACTATGCACGCACTCCGCCAATCCTCAGGCACCTCACCATGAGTCATACATACATTAAATAACCTTACCAACCAGTCAACAATACAGTCACCCCCTTTTTCAATAAATTCCACTGCAATACCATCCAAACCTGCTGCCTTACCGGCTTTCATCTTCCGCAAAGCTTTTACTACCTCTTCTCTGTTTACCAAATCATTTTCCCCAACCCTCTCACTTTGCACACCACCTCGACCAAGACACCCTATATCTGCCACTCTATCATCAAACACATTCAACAAACCTTCAAAATACTCACTCCATCTCCTTCTCACATCACCACTACTTGTTATCACCTCCCCATTAGCGCCCTTCACTGAAGTTCCCATTTGCTCCCTTGTCTTGCGCACTTTATTTACCTCCTTCCAGAACATCTTTTTATTCTTCCTAAAATTTAATGATACTCTCTCACCCCAACTCTCATTTGCCCTCTTTTTCACCTCTTGCACCTTTCTCTTGACCTCCTGTCTCTTTCTTTTATAGATCTCCCACTCAACTGCATTTTTTCCCAGCAAAAATCGTCCAAATGCCTCTCTCTTCTCTTTCACAAATAATCTTACTTCTTCATCCCACCACTCACTACCCTTTCTAATCAACCCACCTCCCACGCTTCTCATGCCACAAGCATCTTTTGCGCAATCCATCACTAATTCTCTAAATACATCCCATTCCTCCCCCACTCCCCTTACTTCCATTGTTCTCACCTTTTTCCATTCTGTACTCAGTCTCTCCTGGTACTTCCTCACACAAGTCTCCTTCCCAAGCTCACTTACTCTCACCACCCTCTTCACCCCACATTCACTCTTCTTTTCTGAAAACCCATACAATTCTTCACCTTAGCCTCCACAAGATAATGATCAGACATCCCTCCAGTTGCACCTCTCAGCACATTTACATCCAAAAGTCTCTTTCGCACGCCTGTCAATTAACACGTAATCGAATAACGCTCTCTGGCCATCTCTCTTACTTACATACGTATACTTATGTATATATATATATATATATATATATTCTTCTTCTTTTCTTTCAAACTATTCGCCATTTCCCGCATTAGCGAGGTAGCGTTAAGAACAGAGGACTGGGCCTTTGAGGGAATACCCTCACCTGGCGCAATTCTCTGTTCCCTCTTTTGGAAAATAAAAAAAAAAAAAAAAAAACGAGAGGGGAGGATTTCCAGCCCCCCGCTCCCTCCCCTTTTAGTCGCCTTCTACGACACGCAGGGAATACGTGGGAAGTATTCTTTCTCCCCTATCCCCAGGGAAATATATATATATATATATATATATATATATATATATATATATATATATATTATCCCTGGGGATAGGGGATTAAGAATACTTCCCACGTATTCCCTGCGTGTCGTAGAAGGCGACTAAAAGGGGAGGGAGCGGGGGGCTGGAAATCCTCCCCTCTCGGTTTTTTTTTCAATTTTCCAAAAGAAGGAACAGAGAATTGGGCCAGGTGAGGGTATTCCCTCAGAGGCCCAGTCCTCTGTTCTTAATGCTACCTCGCTAATGCGGGAAATGGCGAATAGTTTGAAAGAATATATATATATATATATATATATATATATATATATATTTTTTTTTTTTTTTCATACTTTGTCGCTGTCTCCCGCGTTTGCGAGGTAGCGCAAGGAAACAGACGAAAGAAATGGCCCAACCCCCCCCCCATACACATGTATATACATACGTCCACACATGCAAATATACATACCTACACAGCTTTCCATGGTTTACCCCAGACGCTTCACATGCCTTGATTCAATCCACTGACAGCACGTCAACCCCGGTATACCACATCGCTCCATGGAGATGGAGTGAGTATTTTGAAGGTTTGTTGAATGTGTTTGAGGATAGAGTGGCAGATATAGGGTGTTTTGGTCGAGGTGGTGTGCAAAGTGAGAGGGTTAGGGAAAATGACTTGGTAAACAGAGAAGAGGTAGTGAAAGCTTTGCGGAAGATGAAAGCCGGCAAGGCAGCAGGTTTGGATGGTATTGCAGTGGAATTTATTAAAAAAGGGGGTGACTGTATTGTTGACTGGTTGGTAAGGTTATTTAATGTATGTATGACTCATGGTGAGGTGCCTGAGGATTGGCGGAATGCGTGCATAGTGCCATTGTACAAAGGCAAAGGGGATAAGAGTGAGTGCTCAAATTACAGAGGTATAAGTTTGTTGAGTATTCCTGATAAATTATATGAGAGGGTGTTGATTGAGAGGGTGAAGGCATGTACAGAGCATCAGATTGGGGAAGAGCAGTGTGGTTTCAGAAGTGGTAGAGGATGTGTGGATCAGGTGTTTGCTTTGAAGAATGTATGTGAGAAATACTTAGAAAAGCAAATGGATTTGTATGTAGCATTTATGGACCTGGAGAAGGCATATGATAGAGTTGATAGAGATGCTCTGTGGAAGGTATTAAGAATATATGGTGTGGGAGGCAAGTTGTTAGAAGCAGTGAAAAGTTTTTATCGAGGATGTAAGGCATGTGTACATGTAGGAAGAGAGGAAAGTGATTGGTTCTCAGTGAATGTAGGTGTGCGGCAGGGGTGTGTGATGTCTCCATGGTTGTTTAATTTGTTTATGGATGGGGTTGTTAGGGAGGTAAATGCAAGAGTATTGGAAAGAGGGGCAAGTATGAAGTCTGTTGGGGATGAGAGAGCTTGGGAAGTGAGTCAGTTGTTGTTCGCTGATGATACAGCGCTGGTGGCTGATTCATGTGAGAAACTGCAGAAGCTGGTGACTGAGTTTGGTAAAGTGTGTGGAAGAAGAGAGTTAAGAGTAAATGTGAATAAGAGCAAGGTTATTAGGTACAGTAGGGTTGAGGGTCAAGTCAATTGGGAGGTGAGTTTGAATGGAGAAAAACTGGAGGAAGTGAAGTGTTTTAGATATCTGGGAGTGGATCTGGCAGCGGATGGAACCATGGAAGCGGAAGTGGATCATAGGGTGGGGGAGGGGGCGAAAATTCTGGGGGCCTTGAAGAATGTGTGGAAGTCGAGAACATTATCTCGGAAAGCAAAAATGGGTATGTTTGAAGGAATAGTGGTTCCAACAATGTTGTATGGTTGCGAGGCGTGGACTATGGATAGAGTTGTGTGCAGGAGGATGGATGTGCTGGAAATGAGATGTTTGAGGACAATGTGTGGTGTGAGGTGGTTTGATTGAGTGAGTAACGTAAGGGTAAGAGAGATGTGTGGAAATAAAAAGAGCGTGGTTGAGAGAGCAGAAGAGGGTGTTTTGAAGTGGTTTGGGCACATGGAGAGAATGAGTGAGGAAAGATTGACCAAGAGGATATATGTGTCGGAGGTGGAGGGAACGAGGAGAAGAGGGAGACCAAATTGGAGGTGGAAAGATGGAGTGAAAAGATTTTGTGTGATCGGGGCCTGAACATGCAGGAGGGTGAAAGGAGGGCAAGGAATAGAGTGAATTGGAGCGATGTGGTATACCGGGGTTGACGTGCTGTCAGTGGATTGAATCAAGGCATGTGAAGCGTCTGGGGTAAACCATGGAAAGCTGTGTAGGTATGTAATTTGCGTGTGTGGACGTATGTATATACATGTGTATGGGGGGGGTTGGGCCATTTCTTTCGTCTGTTTCCTTGCGCTACCTCGCAAACGCGGGAGACAGCGACAAAGTATAATAAAAAATATAAAAAATAAAATATATATATATATATATATATATATATATATATATATATATATATATATATATATATATATATATACTCAGATTACATATCATGATTGCGTATTTGAGTTTCTTTTTCATCCTTAAAACGTATAATTCAATATAAATTTTATTGCGTTATCACATGAGTGTCTGCCAAGGGTGTGATTGCAGTAAATGATGAAGTTATAACGTGACATTTGGCTGTAATGGTTTACACTCAAGGACATTCCAATTACATGATCAATGCAAATATGTGATTACTGTGATTTCAGAAGTTTACAGGAATTTCATGGTTTGAAAGTTGTTCTAGCCTACATTCTTCATATCTAGAGTGAATTACCTTAATCACGATATTACACAATGAATGACAATTTTCTTTTTTACTTATGAAGTGCCAATGTTTTAAAATGACACTCTAGGTATTGGAAGATTTCTAGGCTACAGTGAGATTTAATCGACTGGTTTCTTCTTTATAATAATTGACAAGAATTCTAATGTACCTGATCCACAACATTCACTTGGAAATCAAGTAATTATAATGGAAAGAACTCTACTGGATACATTTTTCTAAATTAAGCAAAATTACAGGTAACATTCATATGCAGATTCAAAGCATAAAAATCATATATAATGAAATGTTGAAAAATGGCAATATTTAGATTCTGGGGATATGGACCAAGTTAAAATGAAATTAAGACTGTTTTTGATGTCATTGTTCTCTGCATTAAAGCTCTCAACATCAAAATGGCAACCCATCATTCTAAATACTTACCATTTTTCGTTCCAATCCTTTAATGTCGTGTTGCCAATTTAATAAATTTTCAAAATCAAGAGGAAACACATTCAAAGTAATGTTGTCCAGCACCATTTTCTACTTACAATTTTTTTTTTCCAATCCTTAAATGTCTTGTTGCCAATTTAATAAATTGTCAAAATCGAGAGGAAACACATTCAAAGTAATGTTGTCCAGCACCTTTTTCTATTTACAATCAAGTTACGTACTATAACTAAAAGGAAACATGAGTGCTATCTGCAGAGAGTAATCTTAATTTCTGGGGCACTGTATCGAGGGTTAATCATTCACAGGAAAGTTCAGAAAGGGGCCTGTTATGCTACTTTGAGTTACAATTTCCTGGTCTTGATATGAAAACCAAACAAGGTCAGGAATCAATCTCCACATATAAGATATTACTGACCTACTGATATGTCTATCACCAATACCTCTATCCCCAATACCAAAGGGGCAGACCTAGAGTACAAAATATGCATTTTTTCATTTCTTATAATTCCTTTAACATACTTTGTCACTGTCTCCCGCATTAACAAGGTAGCGCAAGGAAACAGATGAAAAAATGGCCCAACCCACCCACATACACATGTACATACATATATGTCCACATATGCACATATACATACCTATACATTTCAATGTATAGGTATGTTTTTTTTTTTTTTAATTTTCCAAAAGAAGGAACAGAGGGGGTCAGGTGAGGATATTCCAAAAAAGGCCCAGTCCTCTGTTCTTAACGCTACCTCGCTAACGCGGGAAATGGCAAATAGTTTAAAAGAAAAAGAAAAAACATTTCAATGTATACATATATATACAGACACAGACATATACATATATACACATGTACATAATTCATACTTGCTGCCTTTATTCATTCCTGTCACCATCCCACCACACATGAAATGACACCCCCTCCCCCTCATGTGTGCGAGGTAACGCTAGGAAAAGACAACAAAGGCCACATTCGTTCACACTTAGTCTCTAGCTGTCATGTATAATGCATCGAAACCACAGCTTCCTTTCCACATCCAGGCCCCACAAAACTTTCCATGGTTTATCCCAGATGCTTCACATGCCCTGGTTCAATCCATTGACAGCACATCGACCCCAGTATACCACATCGTTCTAATTCACTCTATTCCTTGCATGCCTTTCACTTTCCTGCATGTTCAGGCCCCGATTGCTCAAAATCTTTTTCACTCCATCCTTCCACCTCCAATTTGGTCTCCCACTTCTCGTTCCCTTCACCTCTGACACATATATCCTCTTTGTTAATCTTTCCTCACTCATTCTCTCCATGTGACCAAACCATTTCAATACACCCTCTTCTGCTCTTCTTTTATGGGTATCTATTCTGGAGAACTGGGATTACCCAACCTCAGACTGCAAGCTGCCAATAATTCTGTGTACATGCAAACAGTGAGAGGAAATAAATATTCAGATCTACACCATAACAACCAAGTCATGAGGATCTAATATAATCCAGTATGAGTTGTCATGAGGCATTAACAAAAATATGAATTACTATGATACTGAGTCAAACATGAAAGATTAGGAACTGGGAATGGAAAACGTGATCAAATTAGAAGCCAAGGTATTGTGATACAGACAATGAAAATAATATACAGTTCATAAGGAGGCCGACAAAAATGAAGTCTATAAGCAATCATACTTAAAAGAGAAACCAAAGAATAGGTGAAAGGAACGCAGAGAAAAATGTCCAAAGGATGACCAATGTCTTAAAATGTTCTAAAGAGATCCTAGTTACATCATTCTGTTCCAAATGAAATATCACAATATAGATGCAAAAAGAAATACCATTTCCATAAAAACCTATACATTAATTGTATACACTGTAACTGTAAGTCAAGATAGGATTCACTGTTTGCTCCAGGAAGTCAAACGAACATTGTATTTAAGGAACTGGTATAATGTCTTCAATAACTTCATGTACAGACTACCTACCATATTACAACATATTTCAATATTTGGTAGTATCAAATTACAAGTGCACTGATAACTTTTATCAAAGGGAATATTTGACATCATATATACAAGTAAACAATTTAAAAAACACATAAAGAGAGATACAGAAAGCAGGGCAGAGAAAATCAATGAAACAATCAGTTAGACTAGACACTGACAGGAATAAAATTGGATACATACACAAGAACAAAAATGCACACATGCATATTCTCCCTTATAGTTGGTACTTGCGTTACCCAGGACCCCTTTTCCTGGGGCTCCTGCAGCCTAAGGGTACATTATCATAAGTTGCAAGTTCTTTGATGAGACTGCACTCTGTTTGCCAACTGATGGTGATACAGCCCCACTAAAGGTCATTCTTTACTTCGAGCAGATGGAGTCCCGGTAACACACATGCATTCATATCTATTGATAATCATCCCTGTACTAATTTCTACTGGTGTTAACCATGACCTCTTTCTTAAGGCACAGGCAGGCCATGGTTGCATTACTTTCCAGAAACGGGGAAAAGACAACTCCTCTAGAAAAAAAGTTCTTTGATTACACTTTTCTCCCAATGACACAGTCTCAACAAAGGTGACTTTTCACTTGTAGTGTAACCTCTTGTAAGCCTGGTAGCACATATGCCTACATATACACCACTATACATATGCACACATACATAAATACATACCACACTCATTCATTCTCAGTTAACTATAACTGTGTGATCAAGAAAGATAGGCTTAAAAAGAAAGGTAGAAAAATAAAGCTTTATCTGGATTGGAATGGGAGTAGAGAAAAAGGTTCTAACTGAGAGTTTCAGAAATATCTGCTAGGATAAATGCCCTTAAAGTAGCTTTTCTCATGCATCTCTAAAAAGCACATGTAACCAAACCAAGCTCCTAAATTATTACTGCGTACAATTATCCACTGCATGATGGAGACCTTTTCCTGGCAGTCACCATCAAAAAGTACAATGGCGATTAGAATGTCTAAATTCAATTCTATCATCATGCAATGTGAGTTAACTTTTCATGTTCTTAACATCTCAATGCAAAGTTACCAGGTAACTAAAGTGGTACTGCAGAAAGAGATCTCGGTTGAAATTTTTGTATAATATCATAAACATGAAAATCAACCAAAAAACTAATGCCCTGCATACTCTTCCTAAGTATGAGAATGAATTAGGGTACTAATACATAGGAGCACAATGTACCAACAAAATAAATAACAAACTTACAAAAATAACTGAGAATTACAATACTTGTTACTATGCATGAGCGCAAATGTACCTTTCCCCTGCCTACAAAATATTCATATACATGTGGGAATGAATATGAGCACTAACCATTCATGAAACTGCACTCCTTCCTGCCAAATATCTACAATCACTCCTAAAACATACAAGTCAACCCTTTTATAGCAACTTGATTCCTTTAAAAACCATGAGGATATGGCATCAAAGTCTTTCACTCATAAAAATACACCAAGTATGCTATATAATCTTAGCTTACATAAAGCACACTTACTTCCACAGCTGTATAAATCTCAGAAAACTGTGTCAGTACCTACAGCAAGATATGTTACGATTTTAAATTTTTAGACTATTTTCTTATCATCTAAAGAATGTTTACATTTCTCTATTATTGCTAATAAATAGGTGTGATTCTCCTAAAAATGTTACAGCAAATAAAGTCAGTTTATATTCTTGTCATGAACTGACTATTATAAGGCACTGAGTTTCCTTATGACTAGGTGACCTTTTTGTATTAAATTTTACTACAAAGGAAAAATATAATAAAGATAACCTCAAAGATTATCAACTACTTATTCTCAAGATATCAACAGGTGCCTTAAAGATCAATCAATGAACACGTCAAACTCTAGTTGAATCTAACAGATACAGTTCTGAATGTCAGTCGTCAAAATATTCTATAATCATGCCTAACCAAATGGTAGATATAATCTTTAAAATAATTCACTGTAAGTTAAGTACAGGTCTTCTAACTTTGCCTACAGTTGGTACAGAAAACACCTAAAAGACAAAGAGTTCATCACTAAAACTTAATAAGACTGTATGTAATGATAGCTATTGATTATGTAATTAAGGTGAGCTTCCATTGTATAAATCTCATTATTTATGTATATTTCTACACAACTGCTTCACCCATAATGAGGTAGCATCATGAAATGATGGAAAACAGCCTGAATTCATACACATCCGCAGCCATTCTCTAGCTCATCGTATTCCCTGATTCATCCCTTGTACACCACATTGATCTAACGTAATTTGTCCTATGCATGTTACTCACTTTCCTGAATGTCCTAGTCCTGGTACCCTAAAGAAACTTTCACTCCATCATTCCTTCTCCTTCTTGGCCTACCCCTCTCCCTTCACTTCTGAGACAGAGATCTTTTCAGTCAGCCTTTCTTTGCTCATCCTTTCCATACCCACATCATTTCAGCACTCCCTGGTCACCTTCCTCTTTCATACTACACTTAATGCCAAAACTCCTTACATATTCAACTTCCTTCACACCACGTATTATTCTCATTTTCAACACATCTACCTTCAACTGTTCTTTCATATTCAGGGCCTAAGAGTCACACTCACACAACATTGTTTCACACATCTTGTCTTTGCCCAAAGATACTCCAGAATGCTACCTGGACCTCTGTTCCCCCTTCCACTTTGCGACTCATTTTAGCCCAACAGTTCCACCGGCTGCCATATCCACTCCCAAATACCTAAAGTTCACTTCCTCCAAGTCCTCCCCAATTAGCCATACTCTTGAACCATCCTGCTACACCTGATTGCCTTAATTTTCACATTCACTCTCAATTTTCTCCTTAACACACTCCCAAAATCAGTCACCTACCTGGTCATCCTCCCCTTCAAATGCAAACATAAAACTGAATCACCAAAATACAGAACACAGAACAAATGCAAACATAAAACTGAATCACCAAAATACAGAACACAGAACAAAAACTGGTTGCTTAACAAATGCCAACTCTTAACAGCTGCACAACAAAAGATAAATAATTCAATACAGAATCACCTTAATATCCTTGGCACCCACTTCTATGAAATAGCTCCACTGACATCCTATCTAAACCATTATATAACCAACTACCAACACACATGCTCAAATAAAGATCTCACCTAACACTTACGCAACCTATATTCTTTGATACCTCTATCCATTGCAAACGCCACATTCACAGAACATATACTCACAGTAATCACTTATGTAACCTATATTCTTTGATATCTCTATTCCCTGCAAACACCACATTCACAGAACATATACACGCAGTGATGATCTGACACACACTTAACAACTGCCTTTCCAAAACCAGCCTTATCCCCTACACTGCTCCCACCATCACCTGAAATCTTGTGGAAGAAAGTTCTCACTGTCACACGGCAATATATTTTTTCTTGCCTCTTAAACCTCCAAGCTAATGCATGGTAACAATAGTGATATATATAGAGGTCACTATTGTCATCTGCCAAGCAATGGAAAATATCCCACAATCCTCAGTTCCATGCTAACAATCATGGTAGATGCACATTCGTTGACATATGGTGTAAACTGTAAGCTCATCCTACATAATATTCTGTGGCTGATGGATGATCTAAGAGATGAGAAAGTTGATATCATTAGATACATTATGTGGTAAAGAATGTCATACAGAAGGTATTATGACTGACTCAGTGTTTCCCGCACCAAGATATTCTGAAAATTAAGTTTATGTATACAGGATTGTGCTGGCTGAGTGTGGTGGCATGTACAGAACATTTGTTTAAGGAAGGGTACTGTGGTTTAGGGAGAAGCAGGGGATGTGTGGATCAGGTATTGGCTCTGAAGAATCTTTGTAAACAAAACTTGGAGTTAATTGCATGTGGCAATTACAGGCATAGAGTGGTCTTGTGAAATGTGCTACGAATATGTGGTGAATGAAAAGGCATGTGTGTGGATAAGACAGCAGGAATCTGAGGGGATAAGATCGCAGGAAAGGTGTGTGGTTCCTAGAGAAGAAAAGGTCTGTGTGAAAGATATGTGATGTCATCTTGGGTGTTAAACCAGTATATGGATGGAGGTGGTGAAGGTGAATGTAAGGGTCTTAGTGCATGTAGGCCATTAATATGCTGGGAGATAAATCAACTGCTATTTGGAGATGACATGGTTCTGGTGGCAGACATCAGAGAAAAACTACACAAGCTTGGGACAAATTTTGGGAGTGTGAAAGGAGAAACTATGATAGCAAAAGCACACAAAAGTTTGAAACAGGCATTTCTGAATGGTTTATGCAAAAGACAATGTCAGAAATAGGTAATGTAGTAACAGCAGGCTTATTGTAAAACTCAGCTATGGTGTAGAGAAATGGTTCAGGCACATGGAGGGGACGAGTTAAGAACTGACTAGATGGATCTGTGTTAGAGGTGGAGGGAGCTAGAGGGAAGAGGTGACTGAGAAGGGCTTGGAGTAAAGGAGGCCTTGAGGAATCAGGGATTAAATATTCATAAGGGTGAAAGGCACGAATCGATACAATGCTTACAAATGATGTGGTTAAGGGGAGGGGGTGATGTATTGTACTGAGCTGAGCTAAGGTATATGAAGTGATCATGGTAAACTATGGAAGAGTTGGGGGTTGGCAGTGGTGTCAGGCTCTGATTTCACAATAATACACATTACAGCTAAATGTTGGATGTGAGCAAACGAAGCAATTTCTTATTTCTTCATGACATTACCTCAAATAGGTGAAAGAAGCACTAAGGTACAACAAAGTAAATTTAGAAATAAAGTTTAGCACACTGATCTCTTGGGGTATAATTGTATAAAATCTTTACAATAAACACCCAGTACCTGTAGCAACAGTATGACCAAAATCATTAATCTGTGAAGAGTTTGTCACTTAGTTCAATATATTCAGAACTGCCAGTTTACATAAAAGTTCATTTTACTGATTATGAAAAATGGTCATCACATTTATCAATGACTACGTGATTTCACTCCTAACAAAATACTGTACCTAAGTGTCAGGAACATAGTACCAATTAATTGCAGTGCAGTGAAATTGGGTAGCTAAGAGTCTCAACACTGATGTCTTAACAATCTCAATTACAAAAAATTAAAATTGCACATCAGTCAGTCTTTATGCATCTTACTTACGAATTGTTTTTTCTCTTCAGCTTCTATGTATCGGCACCACACTCTACTACAATACAGTTTTATTTGCCATCATCTTTTCTGAACATCTCAATCACCCTGTCATTCTTATGAAATAAGAAGTCTTGGTCAAGATCAGGTTTCATAAAATTTCATCTCAAACATTGTTAAATAAACTATATGAGCCATCCTTGCTAATTGACCAAACATGTTTCATTCTACAGATTCAGAGCTTCAGTTTTACCACTGGATTGCAGTTTCCATGGCTCAATCTAGTCATGTATCCATCAAAGATCTAGACGAGGAAAGTATATCAGCCGCAATATAAGTACTGCTATTTATGTTACTCTGGTAAATGCCAGCTTCTGTAGTTAATATTACATCTTATATGGAAGTAAATCACAATACTGATTATGTAAAATATTTGTGAGGAAACCCTAAAGACATTACTGAACTCTGCACATCACAGTGTTCTACAGATCATTGGATATGCACGCTACACGAACAAAAACCAAAAAAATCTATATCTCCTAGATTGCTTGACTTAAAACCATAAAAATATTTGATTTCACTCTGCTTCTGAAATCTTGAAATGTGCCGAGGCAGTATCATACTTCCTTGATACAAATTTCTTAAATCTATCAAATTCTTAAGGATTTAAGACTTAAATCTGTTTCAAAAGTTTCTATGAAGTTCTTGTAGAGGATGCATAACTAGCTTTAACTTGACAAAAGTTCATATCTATGCAAAAACTAAATGTAGAACCAAACCCAAGTTTAACAAATATCCACACATACTCCTTTATGTGCAACCTGGATTCTATAGGGCCCTAGTCATATCGGCTGGGCCATACATTTAATTTACATATGACTCTTCAAATAAAACTTAATGTAAGGGCTGTACTTATAAGTACACAAAACTGAATGTGTGTAATATCATATACAACAAAACATGGAGAATGGATAATGATCAATACTGTAGTGTATCATAATAAGAGTTCAAAGACAACATAACTGGCAGGAAATGATTTTAAACTGAAGATATCTTGACTCATACAGAAGATGATAACTGAACTGTGGCAATGACTGGGCTCTGGGAAGAGTCCTCCAAACGTCAGAAGGGAAACATCATTCTTAGCATAAACAAAGAATGCTGTAACTGCTGACTAGTTAAGAACCACAAGAGTGGCCCAACTGTCCATTGGAAGAGCGCTGACGAGCGTCTGTACCTCAACCTACAAAATACGACAAAATTAGTTTACAGCTTTTAATCTCAATAATAACCCAACTTCTAAGCAAAATCTATATCAACTGTGAAAAGTGAAATGACTGAAAAACTTCATGCCAAACCAAACTATAATATTCATGATCTATTACTTGATTTTCTAGTTTTTATTTACCTATCATTTTCATAATCACACCAGGACCTGGCTCAGGCAAGGGCAAATTGGAGGTGGAAGGATGGAGTGAAAAAGATTTTGAGTGATTGGGGCCTGAACATAGAGGAGGATGAGATGTTCAAGGAATAGAGTGAAGTGGAATGATGTGGTATACCAGGGTCAATGTGCTGTCAATGGACCGAACCAGGGCATGTGAAAAGTCTGGAGTAAACTATGGAAAGGTCTATGGGGCCTGGATGTGGATAGGGAGCTGTGGTTTCGATGCATTACACATGACAGTTAGAGACTGAGAGTAGACAAATGTGGCCTTTTTTGTCATTTTCACGGCACTACCTCATTAAAGAGGGGGGCAGCGATTCTGTTTCCTGTGAGGCAGGGTGGCACCAGGAATGGATTGAAGCAAGCAAGTATGAATATGTACATGTGTATATATGTATATGTTTGTGTATGTGTATGTACATGTATGTATACGTTGAAACATATACATATTCTAAAATGGGAAACAAGAAGGAGTCACGCGGGGAGTGCTCATCCTTCTCGAAGGCTCAGACTGGGGTGTCTAAATGTGTGTGGATGTAACCAAGATGTGAAAAATGGAGAGATAGGTAGTATGTTTGAGGAAAGGAACCTGGATGTTTTGGCTCTGAGTGAAACGAAGCTCAAGGGTAAAGGGGAAGAGTGGTTTGGGAATGTCTTGGGAGTAAAGTCAGGGGTTAGTGAGAGGACAAGAGCAAGGGAAGGAGTAGCAGTACTCCTGAAACAGGAGTTGTGGGAGTATGTGATAGAATGTAAGAAAGTAAATTCTCAATTAAAATGGGTAAAACTGAAAGTTGATGGAGAGAGATGGGTGATTATTGGTGCATATGCACCTGGGCATGAGAAGAAAGATCATGAGAGGCAAGTGTTTTGGGAGCAGCTGAATGAGTGTGTTAGTGGTTTTGATGCATGAGACCGGGTTATAGTGATGGGTGATTTGAATGCAAAGGTGAGTAATGTAGCAGTTGAGGGAATAATTGGTATGCATGGGGTGTTCAGTGTTGTAAATGGAAATGGTGAAGAGCTTGTAGATTTATGTGCTGAAAAAGGACTGGTGATTGGGAATACCTGGTTTAAAAAGCGAGATATACATAAGTATACGTATGTAAGTAGGAGAGATGGCCAGAGAGCGTTATTGGATTACGTGTTAATTGACAGGCGCGCGAAAGAGAGACTTTTGGATGTTAATGTACTGAGAGGTGCAACTGGAGAGATGTCTGATCATTATCTTGTGGAGGCTAATGTGAAGATTTGTATGGGTTTTCAGAAAAGAAGAGTGAATGTTGGGGTGAAGAGGGTGGTGAGAGTAAGTGAGCTTGGGAAGGAGACTTGTGTGAGGAAGTACCAGGAGAGACTGAGTACAGAATGGAAAAAGGTGAGAACAATGGAAGTAAAGGGAGTGGGGGAGGAATGGGATGTATATAGGGAATCAGTGATGGATTGCGCAAAAGATGCTTGTGGCATGAGAAGAGTGGGAGGTGGGTTGATTAGAAAGGTAGTGAGTGGTGGGATGAAGAAGTAAGATTATTAGTGAAAGAGAAGAGAGAGGCATTTGGACGATTTTTGCAGGGGAAAAAATGCAATTGAGTGGGAGATGTATAAAAGAAAGAGACAGGAGGTCAAGAGAATGGTGCAAGATGTGAAAAAGAGGGCAAATGAGAGTTGGGGTGAGAGAGTATCATTAAATTTTAGGGAGAATAAAAAGATGTTCTGGAAGGAGGTAAATAAAGTGCGTAAGACAAGGGAGCAAATGGGAACTTCAGTGAAGGGCGCAAATGGGGAGGTGATAACAAGTAGTGGTGATGTGAGAAGGAGATGGAGTGAGTATTTTGAAGGTTTGTTGAATGTGTTTGATGATAGAGTGGCAGATATAGGGTGTTTTGGTCGAGGTGGTGTGCAAAGTGAGAGGGTTAGGGAAAATGATTTGGTAAACAGAGATGAGGTAGTAAAAGATTTGCAGAAGATGAAAGCCAGCAAGGCAGCAGGTTTGGATGGTATTGCAGTGGAATTTATTAAAAAAGGGGGTGACTGTATTGTTGACTGGTTGGTAAGGTTATTTAATGTATGTATGACTCATGGTGAGGTGCCTGAGGATTGGTGGAATGCGTGCATAGTGCGATTGTACAAAGGCAAAGGGGATAAGAGTGAGTGCTCAAATTACAGAGGTATAAGTTTGTGGAGTATTCCTGGTAAATTATATGGGAGGGTATTGATTGAGAGGGTGAAGGCATGTACAGAGCATCAGTTTGGGGAAGAGCAGTGTGGTTTCAGAAGTGGTAGAGGATGTGTGGATCAAGTGTTTGCTTTGAAGAATGTATGTGAGAAATACTTAGAAAAGCAAATGGATTTGTATGTAGCATTTATGGATCTGGAGAAGGCATATGATAGAGTTGATAGAGATGCTCTGTGGAAGGTATTAAGAATATATGGTGTGGGAGGCAAGTTGTTAGAAACAGTGAAAAGTTTTTATGGAGGATGTAAGGCATGTGTACGTGTAGGAAGAGAGGAAAGTGATTGGTTCTCAGTGAATGTAGGTTTGCGGCAGGGGTGTGTGATGTCTCCATGGTTGTTTAATTTGTTTATGGATGGGGTTGTTAGGGAGGTGAATGCAAGAGTTTTGGAAAGAGGGGCAAGTATGAAGTCTGTTGTGGATGAGAGAGCTTGGGAAGTGAGTCAGTTGTTGTTCGCTGATGATACAGCGCTGGTGGCTGATTCATGTGAGAAACTGCAGAAGCTGGTGACTGAGTTTGGTAAAGTGTGTGAAAGAAGAAAGTTAAGAGTAAATGTGAATAAGAGCAAGGTTATTAGGTACAGTAGAGTTGAGGGTCAAGTCATTTGGGAGGTAAGTTTGAATGGAGAAAAACTGGAGGAAGTAAAGTGTTTTAGATATCTGGGAGTGGATCTGGCAGCAGATGGAACCATGGAAGCAGAAGTGAATCATAGGGTGGGGGAGGGGGCGAAAATCCTGGGAGCCTTGAAGAATGTGTGGATGTCGAGAATATTATCTCGGAAAGCAAAAATGGGTATGTTTGAAGGAATAGTGGTTCCAACAATGTTGTATGGTTGCGAGGCGTGGGCTATGGATAGAGTTGTGTGCAGGAGGGTGGATGTGCTGGAAATGAGATGTTTAAGGACAATGTGTGGTGTGAGGTGGTTTGATCGAGTAAGTAATGTAAGGGTAAGAGAGATGTGTGGAAATAAAAAGAGCGTGGTTGAGAGAGCAGAAAAGGGTGTTTTGAAATGGTTTGGACACATGGAGAGAATGAGTGAGGAAAGATTGACCAAGAGGATATATGTGTCAGAGATGGAGGGAATGAGGAGAAGTGGGAGACCAAATTGGAGGTGGAAAGATGGAGTGAAAAACATTTTGTGTGATCTGGGCCTGAACATGCAGGAGGGTGAAAGGAGGGCAAGGAATAGAGTGAATTGGATCGATGTGGTATACCGGGGTTGATGTGCTGTCAGTGGATTGAATCAGAGCATGTGAAGCGTCTGGGGTAAACCATGGAAAGTTGTGTGGGGCCTGGATGTGGAAAGGGAGCTGTGGTTTCGGGCATTATTGCGTGGCAGCTATAGACTGAGTGTGAACGAATGGGGCCTTTGTTGCCTTTTCCTAGTGCTACCTCGCACACATGAAGGGGGAGGGGGAAGGTATTCCATGTGTGGCAAGGTGGCGATGGGAGTGAATGGGGGCAGACAGTGTGAATTGTGTGCAAGGGTATATATGTATGTGTCTGTGTATGTATATATATGTGTACATTGAGATGTATAGGTATGTATATTTGCGTGTGTGGACGTGTGTGTGTATACATTGTGTATGGGGGTGGGTTGGGCCATTTCTTTTGTCTGTTTCCTTGCGCTACCTCGCAAATGCGGGAGACAGCGACAAAGCAAAATAGAATAAATAAAAAATATATAAAATATATGCATTCCTCGCGTGTCGTAGAAGGCGACTAGAGGGGACGGGAGCGGGGGGCCAGAAATCCTCCCCTCCTTGTATTTTTTCAACTTTCTGAAATGGGAAACAGAAGAAGGAGTCACGCGGAGAGTGCTCATCCTCCTCGAAGGCTCAGACTGGGGTGTCTAAATGTGTGTGGATGTAACCAAGATGTGAAAAAAGGAGAGATAGGTAGTATGTTTGAGGAAAGGAACCTGGATGTTTTGGCTCTGAGTGAAACGAAGCTCAAGGGTAAAGGGGAAGAGTGGTTTGGGAATGTCTTGGGAGTAAAGTAAGGGGTTAGTGAGAGGACAAGAGCAAGGGAAGGAGTAGCAGTACTCCTGAAACAGGAGTTGTGAGAGTATGTGATAGAATGTAAGAAAGTAAATTCTCAATTAATATGGGTAAAACTGAAAGTTGATGGAGAGAGATGGGTGATTATTGGTGCATATGCACCTGGGCATGAGAAGAAAGATCATGAGAGGCAAGTGTTTTGGGAGCAGCTGAATGAGTGTGTTAGTGGTTTTGATGCACGAGACCGGGTTATAGTGATGGGTGATTGAATGCAAAGGTGAGTAATGTGGCAGTTGAGGGAATAATTGGTACACATGGGGTGTTCAGTGTTGTAAATGGAGATGGTGAAGAGCTTGTAGATTTATGTGCTGAAAAAGGACTGGTGATTGGGAATACCTGGTTTAAAAAGTGAGATATAATACTGGTTTAAAAAGTGAGATATACATAAGTATACGTAAGTAGGAGAGATGGCCAGAGAGCGTTATTGGATTACGTGTTAATTGACAGGCGCACAAAAGAGAGACTTTTGGATGTTAATGTGCTGAGAGGTGCAACTGGAGGGATGTCTGATCATTATCTTGTGGAGGCTAATGTGAAGATTTGTATGGGTTTTCAGAAAAGAAGATTGAATGTTGGGGTGAAGAGGGTGGTGAGAGTAAGTGAGCTTGGGAAGGAGACTTGTGTGAGGAAGTACCAGGAGAGACTGAGTACAGAATGGAAAAAGGTGAGAACAATGGAAGTAAGGGGAGTGGGGGAGGAATGGGATGTATTTAGGGAATCAGTGATGGATTGTGCAAAAGATGCTTGTGGCATGAGAAGAGTGGGAGGTGGGTTGATTAGAAAGGGTAGTGAGTGGTGGGATGAAGAAGTAAGATTATTAGTGAAAGAGAAGAGAGAGGCATTTAGACGATTTTTGCAGGGAAAAAATGCAATTGAGTGGGAGATGTATAAAAGAAAGAGACAGGAGGTCAAGAGAAAGGTGCAAGAGATGAAAAAGAGGGCAAATGAGAGTTGGGGTGAGAGAGTATCATTAAATTTTAGGGAGAATAAAAAGATGTTCTGGAAGGAGGTAAATAAAGTGCGTAAGACAAGGGAGCAAATGGGAACTTCAGTGAAGGGCGCAAATGGGGAGGTGATAACAAGTAGTGGTGATGTGAGAAGGAGATGGAGTGAGTATTTTGAAGGTTCGTTGAATGTGTTTGATGATAGAGTGGCAGATATAGGGTGTTTTGGTCGAGGTGGTGTGCAAAGTGAGAGGGTTAGGGAAAATGATTTGGTAAACAGAGAAGAGGTAGTAAAAGGTTTGCGGAAGATGAAAACCGGAAAGGCAGCAGGTTTGGATGGTATTGCAGTGGAATTTATTAAAAAAGGGGGTGACTGTATTATTGACTGGTTGGTAAGGTTATTTAATGTATGTATGACTCATGGTGAGGTGCCTGAGGATTGGTGGAATGCGTGCATAGTGCCATTGTACAAAGGCAAAGGGGATAAGAGTGAGTGCTCAAATTACAGAGGTATAAGTTTGATGAGTATTCCTGGTAAATTATATGGGAGGGTATTGATTGAGAGGGTGAAGGCATGTACAGAGCATCAGATTGGGGAAGAGCAGTGTGGTTTCAGAAGTGGTAGAGGATGTGTGGATCAGGTGTTTGCTTTGAAGAATGTATGTGAAAAATACTTAGAAAAGCAAATGGATTTGTATGTAGCATTTATGGATCTGGAGAAGGCATATGATAGAGTTGATAGAGATGCTCTGTGGAAGGTATTAAGAATAAATGGTGTGGGAGGCAAGTTGTTAGAAGCAGTGAAAAGTTTTTATGGAGGATGTAAGGCATGTGTACGTGTAGGAAGAGAGGAAAGTGATTGGTTCTCAGTGAATGTAGGTTTGCGGCAGGGGTGTGTGATGTCTCCATGGTTGTTTAATTTGTTTATGGATGGGGTTGTTAGGGAGGTGAATGCAAGAGTTTTGGAAAGAGGGGCAAGTATGAAGTCTGTTGTGGATGAGAGAGCTTGGGAAGTGAGTCAGTTGTTGTTCGCTGATGATACAGCGCTGATGGCTGATTCATTTGAGAAACTGCAGAAGCTGGTGACTGAGTTTGGTAAAGTGTGTGAAAGAAGAAAGTTAAGAGTAAATGTGAATAAGAGCAAAGGTTATTAGGTACAGTAGGGTTGAGGGTCAAGTCAATTGGGAGGTAAGTTTGAATGGAGAAAAACTGGAAGAAGTGAAGTGTTTTAGATATCTGGGAGTGGATCTGGCAGTGGATGGAACCATGGAAGCGGAAGTGGATCATAGGGTGGGGGAGGGGGCGAAAATCCTGGGAGCCTTGAAGAATGTGTGGAAGTCGAGAATATTATCTCGGAAAGCAAAAATGGGTATGTTTGAAGGAATAGTGGTTCCAACAATGTTGTATGGTTGCGAGGCGTGGGCTATGGATAGAGTTGTGCGCAGGAGGATGGATGTGCTGGAAATGAGATGTTTGAGGACAATGTGTGGTGTGAGGTGGTTTGATCGAGTAAGTAACGTAAGGGTAAGAGAGATGTGTGGAAATAAAAAGAGCGTGGTTGAGAGAGCAGAAGAGGGTGTTTTGAAATGGTTTGGGCACATGGAGAGAATGAGCGAGGAAAGGCATGTGTACGTGTAGGAAGAGAGGAAAGTGATTGGTTCTCAGTGACTGTAGGTTTGTGGTAGGGGTGTGTGATGTCTCCATGGTTGTTTAATTTGTTTATGGATGGGGTTGTTAGGGAGGTGAATGCAAGAGTTTTGGAAAGAGGGGCAAGTATGAAGTCTGTTGGGGATGAGAGAGCTTGGGAAGTGAGTCAGTTGTTGTTCACTGATGATACAGCGCTGGTGGCTGATTCATGTGAGAAACTGCAGAAGCTGGTGACTGAGTTTGGTAAAGTGTGTGAAAGAAGAAAGTTAAGAGTAAATGTGAATAAGAGCAAGGTTATTAGGTACAGTAGGGTTGAGGGTCAAGTCAATTGGGAGGTAAGTTTGAATGGAGAAAAACTGGAGGAAGTAAAGTGTTTTAGATATCTGGGAGTGGATCTGGCAGTGGATGGAACCATGGAAGCGGAAGTGGATCATAGGGTGGGGGAGGGGGCGAAAATCTGGGAGCCTTGAAGAATGTGTGGAAGTCGAGAACATTATCTCGGAAAGCAAAAATGGGTATGTTTGAAGGAATAGTGGTTCCAACAATGTTGTATGGTTGCGAGGCGTGGGCTATGGATAGAGTTGTGCGCAGGAGGATGGATGTGCTGGAAATGAGATGTTTGAGGACAATGTGTGGTGTGAGGTGGTTTGATCGAGTGAGTAACGTAAGGGTAAGAGAGATGTGTGGAAATAAAAAGAGCGTGGTTGAGAGAGCAGAAGAGGGTGTTTTGAAATGGTTTGGGCACATGGAGAGAATGAGCGAGGAAAGGCATGTGTACGTGTAGGAAGAGAGGAAAGTGATTGGTTCTCAGTGACTGTAGGTTTGTGGTAGGGGTGTGTGATGTCTCCATGGTTGTTTAATTTGTTTATGGATGGGGTTGTTAGGGAGGTGAATGCAAGAGTTTTGGAAAGAGGGGCAAGTATGAAGTCTGTTGGGGATGAGAGAGCTTGGGAAGTGAGTCAGTTGTTGTCCACTGATGATACAGCGCTGGTGGCTGATTCATGTGAGAAACTGCAGAAGCTGGTGACTGAGTTTGGTAAAGTGTGTGAAAGAAGAAAGTTAAGAGTAAATGTGAATAAGAGCAAGGTTATTAGGTACAGTAGGGTTGAGGGTCAAGTCAATTGGGAGGTAAGTTTGAATGGAGAAAAACTGGAGGAAGTAAAGTGTTTTAGATATCTGGGAGTGGATCTGGCAGTGGATGGAACCATGGAAGCGGAAGTGGATCATAGGGTGGGGGAGGGGGCGAAAATCCTGGGAGCCTTGAAGAATGTGTGGAAGTCGAGAACATTATCTCGGAAAGCAAAAATGGGTATGTTTGAAGGAATAGTGGTTCCAACAATGTTGTATGGTTGCGAGGCGTGGGCTATGGATAGAGTTGTGCGCAGGAGGATGGATGTGCTGGAAATGAGATGTTCGAGGACAATGTGTGGTGTGAGGTGGTTTGATCGAGTAAGTAACGTAAGGGTAAGAGAGATGAGTTGAAATAAAAAGAGCGTGGTTGAGAGAGCAGAAGAGGGTGTTTTGAAATGGTTTGGGCACATGGAGAGAATGAGTGAGGAAAGATTGACCAAGAGGATATATGTGTCGGAGGTGGAGGAAACGAGGAGAAGTGGGAGACCAAATTGGAGGTGGAAAGATGGAGTGAAAAAGATTTTGTGTGATTGGGGCCTGAACATGCAGGAGGGTGAAAGGAGGGCAAGGAATAGAGTAAATTGGATCGATGTGGTATACCGGGGTTGACGTGCTGTCAATGGATTGAATCAGGTCATGTGAAGCGTCTGGGGTAAACCATGGAAAGCTGTGTAGGTATGTATATTTGCGTGTGTGGACGTATGTATATACATGTGTATGGGGGTGGGTTGGGCCATTTCTTTTGTCTGTTTCCTTGCACTACCTCGCAAATGCGGGAGACAGAAAAAAAAAAAAAAAAAAAAGAAAAAAAAATGTATGTATATGTACATGTATGAGTGTTTATGTATATATGTGTGTATATGAGTGGATGGATCATTCTTTGTCTGTTTCCTGGCACCACCTAGCTGATGAGAGAAACTGTGATCAAGTATAATGAATAAATAAAAAAAACATACGTATAATTTTTTTTCTTCTTTTCTTTCACACTATTCGCCATTTCCCACGTTAGCGAGGTAGCATTATGAACTGAGGACTGGGCCTTTGAGAGAATATCCTCACCTGGCCCCCTTCTCTGTTCTTTCTTTTGGAAAATTAAAAAAAATAAAACAAGAGGGGAGGATTTCCAGATCCCCGCTCCCTCCCTTTTTAGTCGCCTTCTACAGCATGCAGGGAATACATGGGAAGTATTCTTTCTCTCCTATCCCTAGGGATATATATATATATATATATATATATATATTTATATTATTTTTTATTATACTTTGTCGCTGTCTCCCACGTTTGCGAGGTAGCGCAAGGAAACAGACGAAAGAAATGGCCCAACCCCCCCCATACACATGTATATACATACGTCCACACACGCAAATATACATACCTACACAGCTTTCCATGGTTTACCCCAGACGCTTCACATGCCTTGATTCAATCCACTGACAGCACGTCAACCCCGGTATACCACATTGCTCCAATTCACTCTATTCCTTGCCCTCCTTTCACCCTCCTGCATGTTCAGGCCCCGATCACACAAAATCTTTTTCACTCCATCTTTCCACCTCCAATTTGGTCTCCCTCTTCTCCTCGTTCCCTCCACCTCCGACACATATATCCTCTTGGTCAATCTTTCCTCACTCATTCTCTCCATGTGCCCAAACCACTTCAAAACACCCTCTTCTGCTCTCTCAACCACGCTCTTTTTATTTCCACACATCTCTCTTACCCTTACGTTACTCACTCAATCAAACCACCTCACGCCACACATTGTCCTCAAACATCTCATTTCCAGCACATCCATCCTCCTGCGCACAACTCTATCCATAGCCCACGCCTCGCAACCATACAACATTGTTGGAACCACTATTCCTTCAAACATACCCATTTTTGCTTTCCGAGATAATGTTCTCGACTTCCACACATTCTTCAAGGCCCCCAGAATTTTCGCCCCCTCCCCCACCCTATGATCCACTTCCGCTTCCATGGTTCCATCCGCTGCCAGATCCACTCCCAGATATCTAAAACACTTCACTTCCTCCAGTTTTTCTCCATTCAAACTCACCTCCCAATTGACTTGACCCTCAACCCTACTGTACCTAATAACCTTGCTCTTATTCACATTTACTCTTAACTTTCTTCTTCCACACACTTTACCAAACTCAGTCACCAGCTTCTGCAGTTTCTCACATGAATCAGCCACCAGTGCTGTATCATCAGCGAACAACAACTGACTCACTTCCCAAGCTCTCTCATCCCCAACAGACTTCATACTTGCCCCTCTTTCCAAAACTCTTGCATTTACCTCCCTAACAACCCCATCCATAAACAAATTAAACAACCATGGAGACATCACACACCCCTGCCGCAAACCTACATTCACTGAGAACCAATCACTTTCCTCTCTTCCTACACGTACACATGCCTTACATCCTCGATAAAAACTTTTCACTGCTTCTAACAACTTTCCTCCCACACCATATATTCTTAATACCTTCCATACAGCATCTCTATCAACTCTATCATATGCCTTCTCCAGATCCATAAATGCTACATACAAATCCATTTGCTTTTCTAAGTATTTCTCACATACATTCTTCAAAGCAAACACCTGATCCACACATCCTCTACCACTTCTGAAACCACACTGCTCTTCCCCAATCTGATGCTCTGTACATGCCTTCACCCTCTCAATCAATACCCTTCCATATAATTTACCAGGAATACTCAACAAACTTATACCTCTGTAATTTGAGCACTCACTCTTATCCCCTTTGCCTTTGTACAATGGCACTATGCACGCATTCCGCCAATCCTCAGGCACCTCACCATGAGTCATACATACATTAAATAACCTTACCAACCAGTCAACAATACAGTCACCCCCTTTTTTAATAAATTCCACTGCAATACCATCCAAACCTGCTGCCTTGCTGGCTTTCATCTTCCGCAAAGCTTTCACTACCACTTCTCTGTTTACCAAATCATTTTCCCTAACCCTCTCACTTTGCACACCACCTCGACCAAAACACCCTATATCTGCCACTCTATCATCAAACACATTCAACAAACCTTCAAAATACTCACTTCATCTCCTTCTCACATCACCACTACTTGTTATCACCTCCCCATTTGCGCCCTTCACTGAAGTTCCCATTTGCTCCCTTGTCTTACGCACTTTATTTACCTCCTTCCAGAACATCTTTTTATTCTCCCTAAAATTTAATGATACTCTCTCACCCCAACTCTCATTTGCCCTTTTTTTCACCTCTTGCACCTTTCTCTTGACCTCCTGTCTCTTTCTTTTATACATCTCCCACTCAATTGCAATTTTTTCCCTGCAAAAATCGTCAAAATGCCTCTCTCTCTTCTCTTTCACTAATACTCTTACTTCTTCATCCCACCACTCACTACCCTTTCTAATCAACCCACCTCCCACTCTTCTCATGCCACAAGCATCTTTTGCGCAATCCATCACTGATTCCCTAAATACATCCCATTCCTCCCCCACTCCCCTTACTTCCATTGTTCTCACCTTTTTCCATTCTGTACTCAGTCTCTCCTGGTACTTCCTCACACAAGTCTCCTTCCCAAGCTCACTTACTCTCACCACCCTCTTCACCCCAACGTTCACTCTTCTTTTCTGAAAACCCATACAAATCTTCACCTTAGCCTCCACAAGATAATGATCAGACATCCCTCCAGTTGCACCTCTCAGCACATTAACATCCAAAAGTCTCTCTTTCGCACGCCTGTCAATTAACAGGTAATCCAATAACGCTCTCTGGCCATCTCTCCTACTTACATAAGTATACTTATGTATATCTTGCTTTTTAAACCAGGTATTCCCAATCATCAGTCCTTTTTCAGCACATAAATCTACAAGCTCTTCACCATTTCCATTTTTAACACTGAACACCCCATGTATACCAATTATTCCTTCAACTGCCACATTACTCACCTTTGCATTCAAATCACCCATCACTATATATATATATATATATATATATATATATATATATATATATAGGAGAAAGGTACAAGAGGTGAAAAAAAGGGCAAATGAGAGTTGGGGTGAGAGAGTATCATTAAATTTTAGGGAGAATAAAAAGATGTTCTGGAAGGAGGTAAATAAAGTGCGTAAGACAAGGGAGCAAATGGGAACTTCAGTGAAGGGCGCAAATGGGGAGGTGATAACAAGTAGTGGTGATGTGAGAAGGAGATGGAGTGAGTATTTTGAAGGTTCGTTGAATGTGTTTGATGACAGAGTGGCAGATATAGGGTGTTTTGGTCGAGGTGGTGTGCAAAGTGAGAGGGTTAGGGAAAATGATTTGGTAAACAGAGAAGAGGTAGTGAAAGCTTTGCGGAAGATGAAAGCCGGCAAGGCAGCAGGTTTGGATGGTATTGCAGTGGAATTTATTAAAAAAGGGGGTGACTGTATTGTTGACTGGTTGGTAAGGTTATTTAATGTATGTATGACTCATGGTGAGGTGCCTGAGGATTGGCGGAATGCGTGCATAGTGCCATTGTACAAAGGCAAAGGGGATAAGAGTGAGTGCTCAAATTACAGAGGTATAAGTTTGTTGAGTATTCCTGGTAAATTATATGGGAGGGTATTGATTGAGAGGGTGAAGGCATGTACAGAGCATCAGATTGGGGAAGAGCAGTGTGGTTTCAGAAGTGGTAGAGGATGTGTGGATCAGGTGTTTGCTTTGAAGAATGTATGTGAGAAATACTTAGAAAAGCAAATGGATTTGTATGTAGCTTTTATGGATCTGGAGAAGGCATATGATAGAGTTGATAGAGATGCTCTGTGGAAGGTATTAAGAATATATGGTGTGGGAGGAAAGTTGTTAGAAGCAGTGAAAAGTTTTTATCGAGGATGTAAGGCATGTGTACGTGTAGGAAGAGAGGAAAGTGATTGGTTCTCAGTGAATGTAGGTTTGCGGCAGGGGTGTGTGATGTCTCCATGGTTGTTTAATTTGTTTATGGATGGGGTTGTTAGGGAGGTAAATGCAAGAGTTTTGGAAAGAGGGGCAAGTATGAAGTCTGTTGGGGATGAGAGAGCTTGGGAAGTGAGACAGTTGTTGTTCGCTGATGATACAGCGCTGGTGGCTGATTCATGTGAGAAACTGCAGAAGCTGGTGACTGAGTTTGGTAAAGTGTGTGGAAGAAGAAAGTTAAGAGTAAATGTGAATAAGAGCAAGGTTATTAGGTACAGTAGGGTTGAGGGTCAAGTCAATTGGGAGGTGAGTTTGAATGGAGAAAAACTGGAGGAAGTGAAGTGTTTTAGATATCTGGGAGTGGATCTGGCAGCGGATGGAACCATGGAAGCGGAAGTGGATCATAGGGTGGGGGAGGGGGCGAAAATTCTGGGGGCCTTGAAGAATGTGTGGAAGTCGAGAACATTATCTCGGAAAGCAAAAATGGGTATGTTTGAAGGAATAGTGGTTCCAACAATGTTGTATGGTTGCGAGGCGTGGGCTATGGATAGAGTTGTGCGCAGGAGGATGGATGTGCTGAAAATGAGATGTTTGAGGACAATGTGTGGTGTGAGGTGGTTTGATCGAGCGAGTAACGTAAGGGTAAGAGAGATGTGTGGAAATAAAAAGAGCGTGGTTGAGAGAGCAGAAGAGGGTGTTTTGAAGTGGTTTGGGCACATGGAGAGGATGAGTGAGGAAAGATTGACCAAGAGGATATATATGTCGGAGGTGGAGGGAGCAAGGAGAAGAGGGAGACCAAATTGGAGGTGGAAAGATGGAGTGAAAAAGATTTTGTGTGATCGGGGCCTGAACATGCAGGAGGGTGAAAGGAGGGCAAGGAATAGACTGAATTGGAGCGATGTGGTATACCGGGGTTGACGTGCTGTCAGTGGATTGAATCAAGGCATGTGAAGCGTCTGGGGTAAACCATGGAAAGCTGTGTAGGTATGTATATTTGCGTGTGTGGACGTATGTATATACATGTGTATGGGGGGGGGGGTTGGGCCATTGCTTTCGTCTGTTTCCTTGCGCTACCTCGCAAACGCGGGAGACAGTAAAAAAAAAAGGAGGTAAATAGGGTGCGTAAGACAAGGGAGCAAATGGGAACTTCAGTGAAGGGCGTAAATGGGGAGGTGATAACAAGTAGCGGTGATGTGAGAAGGAGATGGAATGAGTATTTTGAAGGTTTGTTGAATGTGTCTGATGACAGAGTGGCAGATATAGGGTGTTTTGGTCGAGGTGGTGTGCAAAGTGAGAGGGTTAGGGAAAATGATTTGGTAAACAGAGAAGAGGTAGTAAAAGCTTTGCGGAAGATGAAAGCCGGCAAGGCAGCAGGTTTGGATGGTATTGCAGTGGAATTTATTAAAAAAGGGGGTGACTGTATTGTTGACTGGTTGGTAAGGTTATTTAATGTATGTATGACTCATGGTGAGGTGCCTGAGGATTGGCGGAATGCGTGCATAGTGCCATTGTACAAAGGCAAAGGGGATAAGAGTGAGTGCTCAAATTACAGAGGTATAAGTTTGTTGAGTATTCCTGGTAAATTATATGGGAGGGTATTGATTGAGAGGGTGAAGGCATGTACAGAGCATCAGATTGGGGAAGAGCAGTGCGGTTTCAGAAGTGGTAGAGGATGTGTGGATCAGGTGTTTGCTTTGAAGAATGTATGTGAGAAATACTTAGAAAAGCAAATGGATTTGTATGTAGCATTTATGGATCTGGAGAAGGCATATGATAGAGTTGATAGAGATGCTCTGTGGAAGGTATTAAGAATATATGGTGTGGGAGGCAAGTTGTTAGAAGCAGTGAAAAGTTTTTATCGAGGATGTAAGGCATGTGTACGTGTAGGAAGAGAGGAAAGTGATTGGTTCTCAGTGAATGTAGGTTTGCGGCAGGGGTGTGTGATGTCTCCATGGTTGTTTAATTTGTTTATGGATGGGGTTGTAAGGGAGGTAAATGCAAGAGTCCTGGAAAGAGGGGCAAGTATGAAGTCTGTTGGGGATGAGAGAGCTTGGGAAGTGAGTCAGTTGTTGTTCGCTGATGATACAGCGCTGGTGGCTGATTCATGTGAGAAACTGCAGAAGCTGGTGACTGAGTTTGGTAAAGTGTGTGGAAGAAGAAAGTTGAGAGTAAATGTGAATAAGAGCAAGGTTATTAGGTACAGTAGGGGTGAGGGTCAAGTCAATTGGGAGGTGAGTTTGAATGGAGAAAAACTGGAGGAAGTGAAGTGTTTTAGATATCTGGGAGTGGATCTGTCAGCGGATGGAACCATGGAAGCGGAAGTGGATCATAGGGTGGGGGAGGGGGCGAAAATTTTGGGAGCCTTGAAAAATGTGTGGAAGTCGAGAACATTATCTCGGAAAGCAAAAATGGGTATGTTTGAGGGAATAGTAGTTCCAACAATGTTGTATGGTTGCGAGGCGTGGGCTATGGATAGAGATGTGCGCAGGAGGATGGATGTGCTGGAAATGAGATGTTTGAGGACAATGTGTGGTGTGAGGTGGTTTGATCGAGTAAGTAACGTAAGGGTAAGAGAGATGTGTGGAAATAAAAAGAGCGTGGTTGAGAGAGCAGAAGAGGGTGTTTTGAAATGGTTTGGGCACATGGAGAGAATGAGTGAGGAGAGATTGACCAAGAGGATATATGTGTCGGAGGTGGAGGGAACGAGGAGAAGAGGGAGACCAAATTGGAGGTGGAAAGATGGAGTGAAAAAGATTTTGTGTGATCGGGGCCTGAACATGCAGGAGGGTGAAAGGAGGGCAAGAAATAGAGTGAATTGGATTCATGTGGTATACCGGGGTTGACGTGCTGTCAGTGGATTGAAGCAAGGCATGTGAAGCGTCTGGGGTAAACCATGGAAAGCTGTGTAGGTATGTATATTTGCGTGTGTGGACGTGTGTATGTACATGTGTATGGGGGGGGGGGGGGTTGGGCCATTTCTTTCGTCTGTTTCCTTGCGCTACCTCGCAAACGCGGGAGACAGCGACAAAGTATAAAAAAAAAAAAAAAAAAAAAAAAATATATATATATATATATATATATATATATATATTCCAGAAGCTCCTGTAGCCCTAGGCTGTGCTACTTCCAGCAGCAGGGAAATGACGACTCTCTGGAGCAAGAAGCTCTTAGATGAAGTTGTACTCCTAACGATACAGTCTTGTCAAAGGTGACTTTCACTTGCAGTTTAACCTCAAGTAGGCCCATACTGGTAACACCTAGTTTTCTAGTCTTATACATATAAACACATACTTTGTAAATAGATGTCACTCATGCTACTCTACCCCACAAGTACAGAGAAGTATTGGGTAATGCGCTCACACAACATATTCCATACACTGCACAGATCTCAACATGTAGCTGTTTACGTTAATCTTGTGTCTCAGGCCTGGCACCTACACTCTCAGTTTTTCCCATTATCGATAGTCATCACTATCACTGTAACAGCAACTGAGCTAAAAAAAAGGACCCAACTGAATGCTTGGATCAGAGGTATAACTCTGTTGAGTACAATAAGTTGTATGGGAGATTGGTTACTGAGAGGGTCGTGGCATGCATTGAGCCATAGATGGGGAGAAGCAAGGTGGTTACAAAAGTGGTAAAGGATGTGTGCACCATGGGTTTGCCCAGAAAAAAAATATGTGGGAGAAATAATTAGAAAAGAAAGGAATTTGTAATTGGCTTTTAAGGATCTGCAGGAAGTGTGTGACAAAGATGGCTTCTAGAAGGTGAGATGAAAACATTATGGGGTAGAAAGTTACTAGATGCACTGCAAGAAAATAAGACATGTGTGGGAAGGATGGGAGGAGAGTTATTGGTTCCATGCATAGGTAGATTTAATCTATATCTAAGGTGTGTGATACCATGATGGCTATTCAGTTTGTCTGTGGATGGGGTGGTTAGGGAGGTAAATGTGAGGGTCTTGCAGAGAGGGATGGACCTACAGTATGCTGTACTTACTTAAAAGTGAGGCGAGTTGCTTTGCTACCATTTTCATCCATTCTAATGATGAAACGAGGCTTCAGAAGAGAACTTGATTCTAACACTATCAAATGGTTAGGCTTGTATTCAACTACATTTAGCAGAATTGTATACTCTCCTGAAAGAGAAACAGGACACATTATATAACAAGTAACTAGACAGACAAGGCAAAACAGGGTATACATGATAATTTGAATATGAAATCAAATATGTCTGCTGATCAACAACTTATATTAGTTACAACTCTCAAGAATTATATACAAAGTTAAAAAGGAGTTATCACGATACAGTGAACCTAGAAATGGAAGTTGCACTGAATATCTGCATTCTTATAGTTTCAGTCAGAAAAATCTCTATAAATACCAAAACAATGGACAAGCCAGTCATCTTACCTAACAAAGGAACATCATAAATAGCTTGGTACTTTTTACCAATGCCCATTGGACGACTATCTGCTGACTTGAAGAGGGACATCCAGTTGAACCACTGAAGGGTAAATAAGTAGAGAATGAATAAAAGAACACAAACAATACTTCATCTATAACTAAAATACATGCAATTCTACCGATGCATGAAATTCAAATGTATGAAATTTTTCTTGATGGTTTTCTCTCTGTTGGGCCATATGTCCATTGTAATAAAACAATAATGGTCACTAAAACTGATATGAAAATGCATCTAATACATGGAGAAAATCAGGTGCATGTAGCTGTAGTACTAAGACTTATGATGGGTGAAGGTAAAACAGGATGTATACATTTGTAAAGCTGTATAACAAAGTAGCAGTTTGATGTATTCTTTAGCACATAAAGGTAGAGAAGGTGAATCTTGGAAATACAGACGATAAAGTCCTTTTGTTCGCAAAGATGGTAATGTGAAAGTAGAAATGGAACTGTTTGCATTATGATGATATAAAATTTTTACAAGTGAAAAATTAGTTCATTTTTGGGAAGGGGAAGATACACAAACTATGAAGATTGTAGCAATTGTGTAAAGATAACCCTGTTCTAATAACTGGAGTTTGTAAGAACAGGACATTGAAAAAAAGTTCATGTCTTGAAAAGAGAGTAGTTTTATCAAAGCAATGTGCATGTCTAAATGATAAGAAGCAGAATCTACAGAAGGGTTTCCACACCTGCAAATGACAAGCAGTGAAAAATGTTAAGATGCAGCAGACGACTGATGGACTTTACAGGATCTAAAGATGCCTTAAAAGCCTAGATAAGATGATATCAATTGCTCAATGTGTAGAAGACTCCATGAAAGAATATCTAATTTAAATCTCCTTTGTTAATATAAAATTCTAAGAATCCGTGGAAAAGACAGGTCAATCATAACCGGCAGAAAGTAACAACAAACAAAATTTCATAGAAATCAGAACAAACAAAAAGACTGGAGAGGCAAGAAACATATGTGGGGGTCGGGAATTCATCTGACAGTCAAAGAGATGAAAGTTCATTCAGGTCATATGACGAGAAATAAGTCTAAGAATATACTACAAGTAGTACATGGAAAATCTGTAATCCTTAACTTTACATCTTAACCTTAACGAAATGCACTGTGTCCCGAATGCTACATTCTTTTCCAATTTCATTATTTTCTTCATACATGGTGCTCTGACAAAAAAATAGTGAAACTGGAAAAGAATGTAGCTTAGACACTGAAGCTTATTCTTTCATGGAAATGTGAACAAAGGGAGCATTTTTCAAAGTGATAGAGATGGAAAGCAAAAAAGGTGTTTTTCATGAATGTACTGGAAAAGTTGAGGTCCAGATAAACTTTTGGTCTGTCAAGGCTTTATTATGGCGGATGACCAACTACCTACCCTCATGTATCCAAGATATGGTTGTACTTTGTGTAATGAAGACAAATGAGAAACATCATAAGCCAATATTCCAGTTTCATGATAAGAGAAGTGGACCAGGCAGTATGATACAGTGGTTAAATTGATGAAAACTACTATTGACGTTTGTGTAAATAAATTATACATTTCCCTTTTCCATAGCCAGAGGTTGAACCATTATGTGACATTCATTTTGCATTTCATTTCAAGCTAGAAGTTTCAGTTTTCTAAATCATTTCTTACATTTTTGGAGGGATGTCTGATCATTATCTTGTGGAGGCTAAGGTGAAGATTTGTATGGGTTTTCAGAAAAGAAGAGTGAATGTTGGGGTGAAGAGGGTGGTGAGAGTAAGTGAGCTTGGGAAGGAGACTTGTGTGAGGAAGTACCAGGAGAGACTGAGTACAGAATGGAAAAAGGTGAGAACAATGGAAGTAAGGGGAGTGGGGGAGGAATGGGATGTATTTAGGGAATCAGTGATGGACTGCGCAAAAGATGCTTGTGGCATGAGAAGAGTGGGAGGTGGGTTAATTAGAAAGGGTAGTGAGTGGTGGGATGAAGAAGTAAGATTATTAGTGAAAGAGAAGAGAGAGGCATTTGGACGGTTTTTGCAGGGAAAAAATGCAATTGAGTGGGAGATGTATAAAAGAAAGAGACAGGAGGTCAAGAGAAACATGCAAGAGGTGAAAAAGAGGGCAAATGAGAGTTGGGGTGAGAGAGTATCATTAAATTTTAGGGAGAATAAATGGGGAGGTGATAACAAGTAGTGGTGATGTGAGAAGGAGATGGAATGAGTATTTTGAAGGTTTGTTGAATGTGTCTGATGACAGAGTGGCAGATATAGGGTGTTTGGGTCGAGGTGGTGTGCAAAGTGAGAGGGTTAGGGAAAATGATTTGGTAAACAGAGAAGAGGTAGTAAAAGCTTTGCGGAAGATGAAAGCCGGCAAGGCAGCAGGTTTGGATGGTATTGCAGTGGAATTTATTAAAAAAGGGGGTGACTGTACTGTTGACTGGTTGGTAAGGTTATTTAATGTATGTATGACTCATGGTGAGGTGCCTGAGGATTGGCGGAATGCGTGCATAGTGCCATTGTACAAAGGCAAAGGGGATAAGAGTGAGTGCTCAAATTACAGAGGTATAAGTTTGTTGAGTATTCCTGGTAAATTATATGGGAGGGTATTGATTGAGAGGGTGAAGGCATGTACAGAGCATCAGATTGGGGAAGAGCAGTGTGGTTTCAGAAGTGGTCGAGGATGTGTGGATCAGGTGTTTGCTTTGAAGAATGTATGTGAGAAATACTTAGAAAAGCAAATGGATTTGTATGTAGCTTTTATGGATCTGGAGAAGGCATATGATAGAGTTGATAGAGATGCTCTGTGGAAGGTATTAAGAATATATGGTGTGGGAGGCAAGTTGTTAGAAGCAGTGAAAAGTTTTTATCGAGGATGTAAGGCATGTGTACGTGTAGGAAGAGAGGAAAGTGATTGGTTCTCAGTGAATGTAGGTTTGCGGCAGGGGTGTGTGATGTCTCCATGGTTGTTTAATTTGTTTATGGATGGGGTTGTTAGGGAGGTAAATGCAAGAGTCTTGGAAAGAGGGGCAAGTATGAAGTCTGTTGGGGATGAGAGAGCTTGGGAAGTGAGTCAGTTGTTGTTCGCTGATGATACAGCGCTGGTGGCTGATTCATGTGAGAAACTGCAGAAGCTGGTGACTGAGTTTGGTAAAGTGTGTGGAAGAAGAAAGTTAAGAGTAAATGTGAATAAGAGCAAGGTTATTAGGTACAGTAGGGTTGAGGGTCAAGTCAATTGGGAGGTGAGTTTGAATGGAGAAAAACTGGAGGAAGTGAAGTGTTTTAGATATCTGGGAGTGGATCTGTCAGCGGATGGAACCATGGAAGCGGAAATGGATCATAGGGTCGGGGAGGGGGCGAAAATTTTGGGAGCCTTGAAAAATGTGTGGAAGTCGAGAACATTATCTCGGAAAGCAAAAATGGGTATGTTTGAAGGAATAGTGGTTCCAACAATGTTGTATGGTTGCGAGGCGTGGGCTATGGATAGAGTTGTGCGCAGGAGGATGGATGTGCTGGAAATGAGATATTTGAGGACAATGTGTGGTGTGAGGTGGTTTGATCGAGTAAGTAACGTAAGGGTAAGAGAGATGTGTGGAAATAAAAAGAGCGTGGTTGAGAGAGCAGAAGAGGGTGTTTTGAAATGGTTTGGGCACATGGAGAGAATGAGTGAGGAAAGATTGACCAAGAGGATATATGTGTCAGAGGTGGAGGGAACGAGGAGAAGAGGAAGACCAAATTGGAGGTGGAAAGATGGAGTGAAAAGGATTTTGTGTGATCGGGGCCTGAACATGCAGGAGGGTGAAAGGAGGGCAAGGAATAGAGTGAATTGGAGCGATGTGGTATACAGGGGTTGACGTGCTGTCAGTGGATTGAATCAAGGCATGTGAAGCGTCCCGTCCAGGGTAAACCATGGAAAGCTGTGTAGGTATGTATATTTGCGTGTGTGGACGTGTGTATGTACATGTGTATGGGGGGGGGTTGGGCCATTTCTTTCGTCTGTTTCCTTGCGCTACCTCGCAACCGCAGGAGACAGCGACGAGGTATAAAAAAAAAAAAAAAAAAAAAAGATGTTCTGGAAGGAGGTAAATAAAGTGCTTAAGACAAGGGAGCAAATGGGAACTTCGGTGAAGGGCGCAAATGGGGAGGTGATAACAAGTAGTGGTGATGTGAGAAGGAGATGGAGTGAGTATTTTGAAGGTTTGTTGAATGTGTTTGATGATAGAGTGGCAGATATATGGTGTTTTGGTCGAGGTGGTGCGCAAAGTGAGAGGGTTAGGGAAAATGATTCAGTAAACAGAGAAGAGGTAGTAAAAGCTTTGCGGAAGATGAAAGCCGGCAAGGCAGCAGGTTTGGATGGTATTGCAGTGGAATTTATTAAAAAAGGGGGTGACTGTATTATTGACTGGTTGGTAAGGTTATCTAATGTATGTATGACTCATGGTGAGGTGCCTGAGGATTGGCGGAATGCGTGCATAGTGCCATTGTACAAAGGCAAAGGGGATAAGAGTGAGTGCTCAAATTACAGAGGTATAAGTTTGTTGAGTATTCCTGGTAAATTATATGGGAGGGTATTGATTGAGAGGGTGAAGGCATGTACAGAGCATCAGATTGGGGAAGAGCAGTGTGGTTTCAGAAGTGGTAGAGGATGTGTGGATCAGGTGTTTGCTTTGAAGAATGTATGTGAGAAATACTTAGAAAAGCAAATGGATTTGTATGTAGCATTTATGGATCTGGAGAAGGCATATGATAGAGTTGATAGAGATGCTCTGTGGAAGGTATTAAGAATATATGGTGTGGGAGGAAAGTTGTTAGAAGCAGTGAAAAGTTTTTATCGAGGATGTAAGGCATGTGTACGTGTAGGAAGAGAGGAAAGTGATTGGTTTTCAGTGAATGTAGGTTTGCGGCAGGGGTGTGTGATGTCTCCATGGTTGTTTAATTTGTTTATGGATGGGGTTGTTAGGGAGGTGAATGCAAGAGTTTTGGAAAGAGGGGCAAGTATGAAGTCTGTTGGGGATGAGAGAGCTTGGGAAGTGAGTCAGTTGTTGTTCGCTGATGATACAGCGCTGGTGGCTGATTCATGTGAGAAACTGCAGAAGCTGGTGACTGAGTTTGGTAAAGTGTGTGAAAGAAGAAAGTTAAGAGTAAATGTGAATAAGAGCAAGGTTATTAGGTAGAGTAGGGTTGAGGGTCAAGTCAATTGGGAGGTAAGTTTGAATGGAGAAAAACTGGAGGAAGTAAAGTGTTTTAGATATCTGGGAGTGGATCTGGCAGCGGATGGAACCATGGAAGCGGAAGTGGATCATAGGGTGGGGGAGGCAGCGAAAATTCTGGGAGCCTTGAAGAATGTGTGGAAGTCGAGAACATTATCTCGGAAAGCAAAAATGGGTATGCTTGAAGGAATAGTGGTTCCAACAATGTTGTATGGTTGCGAGGCGTGGGCTATGGATATAGTTGTGCGCATGAGGATGGATGTGCTGGAAATGAGATGTTTGAGGACAATGTGTGGTGTGAGGTGGTTTGATTGAGTAAGTAACGTATGGGTAAGAGAGATGTGTGGAAATAAAAAGAGCGTGGTTGAGAGAGCAGAAAAGGGTGTTTTGAAATGGTTTGGGCACATGGAGAGAATGAGTGAGGAAAGATTGACCAAGAGGATATATGTGTCGGAGGTGGAGGGAACGAGGAGAAGTAGGAGACCAAATTGGAGGTGGAAAGATGGAGTGAAAAAGATTTTGTGTGATCGGGGCCTGAACATGCAGGAGGGGGAAAGGAGGGCACGGAATAGAGTGAATTGGATCGATGTGGTATACCGGGGTTGACGTGCTGTCAATGGATTGAATCAGGTCATGTGAAGCGTCTGGGGTAAACCATGGAAAGCTGTGTAGGTATGTATATTTGCGTGTGTGGATGTATGTATATACATGTGTATGGGGGTGGGTTGGGCCATTTCTTTCGTCTGTTTCCTTGTGCTACCTCGCAAACGCGGGAGACAGCGACAAAGCAAAAAAAAAAAAAAAAAAATATATATTATATATATATATATATATATATATTATGATGGATGACCAACTACCTACCCTCATGTATCCAAGATATGGTTGTACTTTGTGTAATGAAGACAATTGAGAAACATCATAAGCCAATATTCCAGTTTCATGATAAGAGAAATGGACCAGGCAGTATGACACAGTGGTTACATTGATGAAAACTACTATTGACATATGGAATACCATCCCCCTCCCCCCCTCATGTGTGCGAGGTAGCACTAGGAAAAGACAACAAAGGCCCCATTCGTTCACACTCAGTCTCTAGCTGTCATGCAATAATGCCCGAAATCACAGCTCCCTTTCCACATCCAGGCCCCACACAACTTTCCATGGTTTACCCCAAACGCCTCACATGCCCTGATTCAATCCACTGACAGCACGTCAACCCCGGTATACCACATTGATCCAATTCACTCTATTCCTTGCCCTCCTTTCACCCTCCTGCATGTTCAGGCCCCGATCACACAAAATCTTTTTCACTCCATCTTTCCACCTCTAATTTGGTCTCCTACTTCTCCTCGTTCCCTCCACCTCCGACACATATATCCTCTTGGTCAATCTTTCCTCACTCATTCTCTCCATGTGCCCAAACCATTTCAAAACGCCCTCTTCTGCTCTCTAAACCACGCTCTTTTTATTTCCACACAATCTCTCTTACCCTTACATTACTTACTCGATCAAACCACCTCACTCCACACGTTGTCCTCAAACATCTCATTTCCAGCACATCCATCCTCCTGCGCACAACTCTATCCATAGCCCACGCCTCGCAACCATACAACATTGTTGGAACCACTATTCCTTCAAACAAAACCCATTTTTGCTTTCCGAGATAATGTTCTCAACTTCCACACATTCTTCAAGGCTCCCAGGATTTTCACCCCCTCCCCCACCCTATGATTCACTTCCGCTTCCATGGTTCCATCCGCTGCCAGATCCACTCCCAGATATCTAAAACACTTTCCTTCCTCCAGTTTTTCTCCATTCAAACTTACCTCCCAATTGACTTGACCCTCAACCCTACTCTACCTAATAACCTTGCTCTTATTCACATTTACTCTTAACTTTCTTCTTTCACACACTTTACCAAACTCAGTCACCAGCTTCTGCAGTTTCTCACATGAATCAGCCACCAGCGCTGTATCATCAGCGAACAACAACTGACTCACTTCCCAAGCTCTCTCATCCCCAACAGACTTCATACTTGCCCCTCTTTCCAAAACTCTTGCATTCACCTCCCTAACAACCCCATCCATAAACAAATTAAACAACCATGGAGACATCACACACCCCTGCCGCAAACCTACATTCACTGAAAACCAATCACTTTCCTCTCTTCCTACACGTACACATGCCTTACATCCTCGATAAAAACTTTTCACTGCTTCTAACAACTTTCCTCCCACACCATATATTCTTAATACCTTCCACAGAGCATCTCTATCAACTCTATCATATGCCTTCTCCAGATCCATAAATGCTACATACAAATCCATTTGCTTTTCTAAGTATTTCTCACATACATTCTTCAAAGCAAACACCTGATCCACACATCCTCTACCACTTCTGAAACCACACTGCTCTTCCCCAATCTGATGCTCTGTACATGCCTTCACCCTCTCAATCAATACCCTCCCATATAATTCACCAGGAATACTCAACAAACTTATACCTCTGTAATTTGAGCACTCACTCTTATCCCCTTTGCCTTTGTACAATGGCACTATGCACGCATTCCGCCAATCCTCAGGCACCTCACCATGAGTCATAAATACATTAAATAACCTTACCAACCAGTCAATAATACAGTCACCCCCTTTTTTGATAAATTCCACTGCAATACCATCCAAACCTGCTGCCTTGCCGGCTTTCATCTTCCGCAAAGCTTTTATTACCTCTTCTCTGTTTACCAAATCATTTTCCCTAACCCTCTCACTTTGCACACCACCTCGACCAAAACACCCTCTATCTGCCACTCTATCATCAAACACATTCAACAAACCTTCAAAATACTCACTCCATCTCCTTCTCACATCACCACTACTTGTTATCACCTCCCCATTTGCGCCCTTCACTGCAGTTCCCATTTGCTCCCTTGTCTTACGCACTTTATTTACCTCCTTCCAGAACATCTTTTTATTCTCCCTAAAATTTAATGATACTCTCTCACCCCAACTCTCATTTGCCCTCTTTTTCACCTCTTGCACCTTTCTCTTGACCTCCTGTCTCTTTCTTTTATACATCTCCCACTCAATTGCATTTTCTCCCTGCAAAAATTGTCCAAATTCCTCTCTCTTCTCTTTCACTAATAATCTTACTTCTTCATCCCACCACTCACTACCCTTTCTAATCAACCCACCTCCCACTCTTCTTATGCCACAAGCATCTTTTGCGCAATCCATCACTGATTCCCTAAATACATCCCATTCCTCTCCCACTCCCCATACTTCCATTGTTCTCACCTTTTTCCATTCTGTACTCAGTCTCTCCTGGTACTTCCTCACACAAGTCTCCTTCCCAAGCTCACTTACTCTCACCACCCTCTTCACCCCAACATTCACTCTTCTTTTCTGAAAACCCATACAAACCTTCACCTTAGCCTCCACAAGATAATGATTAGACATCCCTCCAGTTGCACCTCTCAGCACATTAACATCCAAAAGTCTCTCTTTCGCGTGCCTGTCAATTAACACGTAACCCAATAACGCTCTCTGGCCATCTCTCCTACTTACATACGTATACTTATGTATATCTCGCTGGGGATAGGGGTGAAAGAATACTTCCCACGTATTCCTCACGTGTCATAGAAGGCAACTAGAGGGGATGGGAGCGGGGGGCCAAGAATCCTCCCCTCCTTGTATCTTAACTTTCTAAAAATGGAAAACAGAAGGAGTCACGCGGGGAGTGCTCCTCCTCCTCGTAGACTCAGATTGGGGTGTCTAAATGTGTGTGGATGTAACCAAGATGTGAAAAAAGGAGAGATACGTAGTATGTTTGAGGAAAGGAACCTGGATGTTTTGGCTCTAAGTGAAACGAAGCTCAAGGGTAAAGGGGAAGAGTGGTTTGGGAATGTCTTGGGAGTAAAGTCAGGGGTTACTGAGAGGACAAGAGCAAGGGAAGGAGTAGCACTACTCCTGAAACAGGAGTGGTGGGAGTATGTGACAGAGTGTAAGAAAGTAAACTTTAGATTGATATGGGTAAAACTGAAAGTTGATGGAGAGAGATGGGTGATTATTGGTGCATATGCACCTGGGCATGAGAAGAAAGATCATGAGAGGCAAGTGTTTTGGGAGCAGCTGAATGAGTGTGTTAGTGGTTTTGATGCACAAGACCGGGTTATAGTGATGGGTGATTTGAATGCAAAGGTGAGTAATGTGGCAGTTGAGGGAATAAGTGATATACATGGGGTGTTCAGTGTTGTAAATGGAAATGAAGAGCTTGTAGATTTATGTGATGAAAAAGGACTGGTGATTGGGAATACCTGGTTTAAAAAGCGAGATATACATAAGTATACGTATGTAAGTAGGAGAGATGGCCAGAGAGCGTTATTGGATTACGTGTTAATTGACAGGCGCGCGAAAGAGAGACTTTTGGATGTTAATGTGCTGAGAGGTGCAACTGGAGGGATGTCTGATCATTATCTTGTGGAGGCTAAGGTGAAGATTTGTATGGGTTTTCAGAAAAGAAGAGTGAATGTTGGGGTGAAGAGGGTGGTGAGAGTAAGTGAGCTTGGGAAGGAGACTTGTGTGAGGAAGTACCAGGAGAGATTGAGTACAGAACGGAAAAAGGTGAGAACAATGGAAGTAAGGGGAGTGGGGGAGGAATGGGATGTATTTAGGGAATCAGTGATGGAGTGCGCAAAAGATGCTTGTGGCATGAGAAACATGGGAGGTGGGTTGCTTAGAAAGGGTAGTGAGTGGTGGGATGAAGAAGTAAGATCATTAGCGAAAGAGAAGAGAGAGGCATTTGGATGATTTTTGCAGGGAAAAAATGCAATTGAGTGGGAGATGTATAAAAGAAAGAGACAGGAGGTCAAGAGAAAGGTGCAAGAGGTGAAAAAGAGGGCAAATGAGAGTTGGGGTGAGAGAGTATCATTAAATTTTAGGGAGAATAAAAAGATGTTCTGGAAGGAGGTGAATAAAGTGCGTAAGACAAGGGAGCAAATGGGAACTTAAGTGAAGGGGGCTAATGGGGAGGTGATAACAAGTAGTGGTGATGTGAGAAGGAGATGGAGTGAGTATTTTGAAGGTTTGTTGAATGTGTTTGATGACAGAGTGGCAAATATAGGGTGTTTTGGTCAAGGTGGTGTGCAAAGTGAGAGGGTTAGGGAAAATGATTTGGTAAACAGAGAAGAGGTAGTAAAAGCTTTGCGGAAGATGAACGCCGGCAAGGCAGCAGGTTTGGATGGTATGGCAGTGGAATTTATCAAAAAAGGGGGTGACTGTATTGTTGACTGGTTGGTAAGGTTATTTAATGTATGTATGACTCATGGTGAGGTGCCTGAGGATTGGCAGAATGCGTGCATAGTGCCATTGTACAAAGGTAAAGGGGATAAGAGTGAGTGCTCAAATTACAGAGGTATAAGTTTGTTGAGTATTCCTGGTAAATTATATGGGAGGGTATTGATTGAGAGGGTGAAGCCATATACAGAGCATCAGATTGGGGAAGAGCAGTGTGGTTTCAGAAGTGGTAGAGGATGTGTGGATCAGGTGTTTGCTTTGAAGAATGTATGTGAGAAATACTTAGAAAATGAAATGGATTTGTATGTAGCATTTATGGATCTGGAGAAGGCATATGATAGAGTTGATAGAGATGTTCTGTGGAAGGTATTAAGAATATATGGTGTGGGAGGCAAGTTGTTAGAAGCAGTGAAAAGTTTTTATGGAGGATGTAAGGCATGTGTACGTGTAGGAAGAGAGGAAAGTGATTGGTTCTCAGTGAATGTAGGTTTGTGGCAGGGGTGTGTGATGTCTCCATGGTTGTTTAATTTGTTTATGGATGGGGTTGTTAGGGAGGTGAATGCAGGAGTTTTGGAAAGAGGGGCAAGTATGAAGTCTGTTGTGGATGAGAGAGCTTGGGAAGTGAGTCAGTTGTTGTTCGCTGATGATACAGCGCTGGTGGCTGATTCATGTAAGAAACTGCAGAAGCTGGTGACTGAGTTTGGTAAAGTGTGTGAAAGAAGAAAGTTAAGGTACAGTAGGGTTGAGGGTCAAGTCAATTGGGAGGTAAGTTTGAATGGAGAAAAACTGGAAGAAGTGAAGTGTTTTAGATATCTGGGAGTGGATCTGGCAGCGGATGGAACCATGGAAGCGGAAGTGAATCATAGGGTGGGGGAGGGGGCGAAAATCCTGAGAGCCTTGAAGAATATGTGGGAGTCGAGAACATTATCTCGGAAAGCAAAAATGGGTATGTTTGAAGGGATAGTGGTTCCAACAATGTTGTATGGTTGCGAGGCGTGGGCTATGGATAGAGTTGTGCGCAGGAGGGTGGATGTGCTGGAAATGAGATGTTTGAGGACAATGTGTGGTGTGAGGTGGTTTGATCGAGTAAGTAATGTAAGGGTAAGAGAGATTTGTGGAAATAAAAAGAGCGTGGTTGAGAGAGCAGAAAAGGGTGTTTTGAAATGGTTTGGGCACATGGAGAGAATGAGTGAGGAAAGATTGACCAAGAGGATATATGTGTCGGAGGTGGAGGGAACCAGGAGAAGTGGGAGACCAAATTGGAGGTGGAAAGATGGAGTGAAAGAGATTTTGAGTGATCGGGGCCTGAACATGCAGGATGGTTAAAGGCGGGCAAGGAATAGAGTGAATCAGATCGATGTGGTATACCGGGGTTGACGTGCTGTCAGTGGATTGAATCAGGGCATGTGAAGCGTCTGGGGTAAACCATGGAAAGTTGTGTGGGGTCTGGATGTGAAAAGGGAGCTGTGGTTTCGGGCATTATTGCATGACAGCTAGAGACTGAGTGTGAACGAATGGGGCCTTTGTTGTCTTTTCCTAGTGCTACCTAGCACACATGAGGGGGAGGGGGATGGTATTCCATGTGTGGCGAGGTGGCGATGGGAATGAATAAAGGCAGACAGTGTGAATTGTGTGCATGGGTATATATGTATGTGTCTGTGTGTGTATATATATGTGTACATTAAGATGTATAGGTATGTATATTTCCGTGTGTGGACGTGTATGTATATACATGTGTATGGGGGTGGGTTGGGCCATTTCTTTCGTCTGTTTCCTTGTGCTACCTCGCAAACGCGGGAGACAGCGACAAAGCAAAATAAAAAATATAAATAAATGTATAAGAATTTATATTATGCAACTGTAACACCAATATTAAGCATTTATGAATTCAAGAAATAAGGATTTTCATCAACCTACCTTACCACAGGAATGACTAATGATTTGCATAATGGTAATGGTTTGCAGGTGAAATTGACAAATTTTATCAAAAATCCATGCAATGTAAAATGAACATGAATATAGAGGTTTGGTTAATTTTGTTACACTAAACATGAAGATCTGTGTTAATCTTTTTTAATTTTGATTGTAATTTGAAATAAGTTTGAGCTTTTTGATATCCAGATGTCAACTACAAGATTTCATGAACTTTATTCTTTCAACTACTGTAGTATCAAACTAGCAAAACCTTCAGTTATATATGACACTGACATTAGCAAGATAAAATTCAGTCCAGTGACAAAACCAATCCCTCCAAAGTTCCCGAGTTCCATGCTTCATTTGAATCTTTGTATACCATATTGAACAACAGCATCAATTCTTTAAACAAGACGCAAACTAATCCTGAAATTTCCAATATATCTATTTAGGTGGCTTTTCTTGCTTCCTTATGATCATGATGTACTTGAAACGAGGTGGCTTTTCTTACTTCCTTACGGTTGTGGGGTGCTTGAAATTAGTACCAATGTAGTTCTTGCACCCATAGTATTGCCACTTGCTAGCTTTTATTTGAATTATTGCCACTTGGTAGCTTTAATTTGAAGATAAAAAAAGGAGGGATAGGTAGTATGTTTGAGGAAAGGAACCTGGATGTTTTGGCTCTGAGTGAAATGAAGCTCAAGGGTAAAGGGGAAGAGTGGTTTGGGAATGTCTTGGGAGTAAAGTCAGGGGTTACTGAGAGGACAAGAGCAAGGGAAGGAGTAGCACTACTCCTGAAACAGGAGTGGTGGGAGTATGTGACAGAGTGTAAGAAAGTAAACTTTAGATTGATATGGGTAAAACTGAAAGTTGATGGAGAGTGATGGGTGAAAATTGGTGCATATGCACCTGGGCATGAGAAGAAAGATCATGAGAGCCAAGTGTTTTGGGAGCAGCTGAATGAGTGTGTTAGTGGTTTTGATGCACGAGACCGGGTTATAGTAATGGGTGATTTGAATGCAGAGGTGAGTAATGTAGCATTTGAGGGAATAATTGGTATACATGGGGTGTTCAGTGTTGTAAATGGAAATGGTGAAGAGCTTGTAGATTTATGTGCTGAAAAATGACTGGTGATTGGGAATACCTGGTTTAAAAAGAGAGATATACATAAGTATACGTATGTGAGTAAGAGAGATGGCCAGAGAGCATTATTGGATTACGTGTTAATTGATAGGCGCACAAAAGAGAGACTTTTGGATGTTAATGTGCTGAGAGGTGCAACTGGACGGATGTCTGATTATTATCTTGTGGAGGCGAAGATTTGTAGAGGTTTTCAGAAAAGAAGAGAGAATGTTGGGGTGAAGAGAGTGGTGAGAGTAAGTGAACTTGGGAAAGAGACTTGTGTGAGGAAATACCAGGAGAGACTGAATACAGAATGGAAAAAGGTGAGAACAAAGGACGTAAGGGGAATGGGGGAGGAATGGGATATATTTAGGGAAGCAGTGATGGCTTGTGCAGAAGATGCTTGTGGCATGAGAAGCGTGGGAGGTGGGCACATTAGAATGGGTAGTGAGTGGTGGGATGAAGAAGTAAGATTATTAGTGAAAGAGAAGAGAGAGGCATTTGGATGATTTTTGCAGGGAAATAATGCAAATGAGTGGGAGATGTATAAAAGAAAGAGACAGGAGGTCAAGAGAAAGGTGCAAGTGGTGAAAAAGAGGGCAAATGAGAGTTGGGGTGAGAGAGTATCATTGAATTTTAGGAAGAATAAAAAGATGTTTTGGAAGGAGGTAACTAAAGTGCGTAAGACAAGGGAACAAATGGGAACTTCAGTGAAGGGGGCTAATGGGGAGGTGATAACAAGCAGTGTTGATGTGAGAAGGAGATGGAGTGAGTATTTTGAAGGTTTGTTGAATGTGTTTGATGATAAAGTGGCAGATATAGGGTGTTTTGGTCGAGGTGGTGTGCAAAGTGAGAGGGTTAGGGAGAATGATTTGATAAACAGAGAAGAGGTAGTAAAAGCTTTGTGGAAGATGAAAGCCAGCAAGGCAGCGGGTTTGGATGGTATTGCAGTGGAATTTATTAAAAAAGGGAGGTGACTGCATTGTTGACTGGTTGGTAAGGTTATTTAATGTATGCATGATTCATGGTGAGGTGCCTGAGGATTGGCGGAGTGCATGCATAGTGCCATTGTACAAAGGCAAAGGGGATAAGAGTGAGTGCTCAAATTACAGAGGTATAAGTTTGTTGAGTATTCCTGGCAAATTATATGGGAGGGTATTGATTGAGAGGGTGAAGGCATGTACAGAACATCAGATTGGGGAAGAGCAGTGTGGTTTCAGAAGTGGTAGAGGATGTGTGGATCAGATGTTTGCTTTGAAGAATGTATGTGAGAAATACTTAGAAAAGCAAATGGATTTGTATGTAGCATTTATGGATCTGGAGAAGGCATATGATTGAGATGATAGAGATGCTCTGTGGAAGGTATTAAGAATATATGGTGTGGGAGGCAAGTTGTTAGAAGCAGTGAAAAGTTTTTATCAAGGATGTAAGGCATGTGTACATGTAGGAAGAGAGGAAAGTGATTGATTCTCAGTGAATGTAGGTTTGCGGCAGGGGTGTGTGATGTCTCCATGGTTGTTTAATTTGTTTATGGATGGGGTTGTTAGGGAGGTGAATGCAAGAGTTTTGGAAAGAGGGGCAAGTATGCAGTCTGTTGTGGATGAGAGAGCTTGGGAAGTGAGTTAGTTGTTGTTTGCTGATGATAGAGCGCTGGTGGATGATTCATGTGAGAAACTGCAGAAGCTAGTGACTGAGTTTGGTAAAGTGTGTGAAAGAAGAAAGTTGAGAGTGTAAATGTGAATAAGAGTAAGGTTATTAGGTATAATAGGGTTGAGGGTCAAGTCAATTGGGAGGTAAGTTTGAATGGAGAAAAACTGGAGGAAGTGAAGTGTTTTAGATATCTGGGAGTGGATTTGGCAGCGGATGGAACCATGGAAGCGGAAGTGAATCATAGGGTGGGGGAGGGGGCGAAAATTCTGGGAGCCTTGAAGAATGTGTGGAAGTCGAGAACATTATCTCGGAAAGCAAAAATGGGTATGCTTGAGGGAATAGTGGTTCCAACAATGTTGTATGGTTGCGAGGCGTGGGCTATGGATAGAGTTGTGCGCAGGAGGGTGGATGTGCTGGAAATGAGATGTTTGAGGACAATATGTGGTGTGAGGTGTTTGATCGAGTAAGTAATAATAGGGTAAGAGAGATGTGTGGTAATAAAAAGAGTGTGGTTGAGAGAGCACAAGAGGGTGTTTTGAAATGGTTTGGTCACATGGAGAGAATGAGTGAGGAAAGATTGGCCAAGAGGATATATGTGTTGGAGGTGGAGGGAACGAGGAGAAGTGGGAGACCAAATTGGAGGTGGAAAGATGGAGTGAAAAAGATTTTGAGTGATCGGGGCCTGAACATGCAGGAGGGTGAAAGGCGTGCAAGGAATAGAGTGAATTGGAATGATGTGGTATACTGGGGTCGAAGTGCTGTCAATGGATTGAACCAGGGCATGTGAAGCGTCTGGGGTAAACAATGGAAAGTTCTGTGGGGCCTGGATGTGGAAAGGGAGCTGTGGTTTCAGTCCATTATTATATGACAGCTAGAGACTGAGTGTGAACGAATGGGGCCTTTGTTGTCTTTTCCTAGTGCTACCTCGCACACATGAGGGGGGAGGGTGTTGTTATTCCATGTGTGGTGGGGTGGCGATGGGAATGAATAAAGGCAGACAGTATGAATTATGTACATGGGTATATATGTATATGTCTGTGTGTGTATATATATATATGTATACATTGAGATGTATAGGTAAGTATATGTGCTGTGTGTGGACGTGTATGTATATACATGTGTATGTGGGTGGGTTGGGCCATTCTTTCGTCTGTTTCCTAGCACTACCTCGCTAATGCGGGAGACAGCGACAAAGCAAAAAAAAAAAAAAAAAATTCTAATAACATGAAACATCCAAAGATAAACAAAATAAATCCTAAAGGTTAAATCACCATGGTAATCTATAAAATCTATTCTTATGCTAGCCTTTACTTGAATCATTGCCACTTGGTAGCTTATATCTGAATCATAAAAGATAAAAATAATTCTAATAACATGAAACATCCAAACAAAAACAAAAAAACTAAAGTATAAATTAATGTGAAGTTCTATAAATCAAACTAGTCTTCCTCAAAATGATCTACTGTTGAGAGTCAAAATCTTCAATGTGAAAGACAAAGCTGGTAAGACTACATCAATCTATGGAAGTGGAATGTCTTACTTTGTCCACAGAATCCGGGTTAGTAATAAATCTTTCCATTTGCTCTGGGGAAGCATAAATGACTGCATGCTCCGTAGCTGCCCAAGTCCTAGTGTCTGTGTCAATTTGGTGCAGTACAGCAACAAAACCAAAAGCAAAAGCTATGAAGACTTGAGCCTGTGAAATAATAGGATTATTACGGTAAATTTTCATTCCATTAAGACTCATCTCAACTGGTTTTACATAAAAATACACAAAATACATAGAAGTGCTTTTGTTGAACAAATTTCAGGCTGCAATCTTGCTTCATTTAAAAGTAATCCAACTGTT